>NW_025968253.1:0-25000 GCF_021869965.1 Rhincodon typus
TTTTAAGGTGACAGGAGAGAGATTTAAAAAAGACATGAGGCAAATATTTTACACAGAGGGTGGTTTGCATGTGGAATGAACTTCCTGAGGAAGTGGAGGATGTGGGTACAATTACAATGTTTAAAAGACACTTGGATTGATACATGAATAGAAAAGGCTTGGAGGGATATGGGCCAGGAGCAGGCAGGTGGGACTGGATTAGTTTGGGATTATGTTAGGTATGGATTGGTTGGACCAAAGGGTCTGTTTCCGTGCTGTATGACTCTATGACTCTATGTGCAGTTTGCTATGTCATTTCAAGGGGTAGTTAAAAGTTAACTACGTTGTTGTGTGTCTGGGGTAACATGCAAGCTAGACATCATCATAAATTCTCACACAGCAAGGCTCCGCAAGTGGACTAGTCAACATTCTTCAGTCATTTTGAGGGATAAATGTTAGCCAAAACACTGGACAGAATGTCTCTTCTCCTTTTTGGATAATACCATCATTGATTTCCACTTGAAAAGAGGCCATTTTTTAATGTCTCATCCAAAAAAAACAGGAGCTCTGGTGGTATTTGCTCAGCAATATTCTAAATGGTCAGAGGTGGGTTTAGATGCTCAAGTCCATCAAAAGCATTTCAGCAAGGCTATCTAAACCTTAAGTGGAAGTTTCACCCAAGGTCAAAACAAAAATGCTTCTTTCCATTTTCGCTTTTCCTTCAGCCATGTGTGTTAATTGGATGATCCAGCTTAGCCACTTCATGATTTTCCAGCAGCACAGATGGGTACTGGCTATAGAACAGACTTTGGTCCCTGACCATACTTTGCAATTGTCCTGAAGTTGTTCCAATACAGCCACAGCACCAGCATCAATTTGACAGTGTGGAAAATGGCCCAGGTATGTCCTGTCCATAATGAATAAGACAAATCCATCCCAGGTAATTACAGCTCTATCAGTCTATTCTTGATCATTAGCAAAGTAAGAGTAGTTGCCAAGCTGCATACATTTCATCCTGGGGATACCATTGCCTAGAAACTGAACTGGACTCACCATATAAATACTGTGGCTACATGTCAGAGGCGAAGAATCCTGCTGTGAGCAACTCTTCTCCTGACATCCCCCCACCCAACACAGTACGTCTCACACCTACAAGGCAAAAGTGTGATGGAATACTCCCCACTTGCCTGGATAAGTGCAGCTCCAATAATACTCCAGGTTAACTCTATCCAAGACAACACAGCCTGCTTGATTGGCACCACATCCCTTCACCACCGATGCTCAGCAGCAGCAGCAGTGTGTGGCATTTAAAAGGTGACTGTGGAAATTCACCAAGATTTCTCTGACAACAGCTTCCAAATCCTTGATCATTGCCATTTAGGACAAGGACAGCAGATCAATGAGAACACCATCATCTGCAAGATCCCACCACAACTTCGCCACCCTCCTCCCAACCCCCAAGCCACTTATCATTGTTCCTTAGTGTTGCTGAGTCAAAAACCTAGAATTTACTCCCCAGCAGCACTGTGGGTATAGCAGCAGTAATTGAAGAAGGCAGGCTACCACTGTCATATTGAGTGCAATAAGGATGGGCAATATACACTGGCCTAGCTATCAAAGTCCATGATCCATGAATGAATAAAAATGAAACTCGCTATGGGCCCATTCAGCCCATATTGTCCACATGAACTCATTTTAAAATAAAGGAATTAGAATGACAATGAGCGTGTATCTTCTGTATATTCAGATAATAGAGTCAGAGTAATACATCGTGGAGACAGGCCCTTCGGCCCAACTAGTCTATGCTGACCAGGTTTTCTAAACTGAACTAATCCCTTTTGCCTGCATTTGGCCCATATCCCTCTAAACATTTCATATCCATGTACCTGTCCAAATAGCTTTTGAATATTGTAACTGTATGCACTTCTATCAATTCTTCTGGCAGCTTGTTCCATATACGCATCACCTCGTGTGTGATAAAGTTAGCCCTCAGGTCCCTCTTAAATCTTTCCCATCTCACCTTAAATCTATGCCGTCCAGGTTTGGACTCCTCTACACTGGGGAAAAAGACCTTGGCTGTTCACTTTATCCATGCCCGCATGATGTTAAACCTCTATAACATCACCCCCCAACCTCCCACGCTTCAGGGATAAAAGTCCCAGCCTATCCAGCCTCTCCTAAGAACTCAAACCCTCCAGTCCCCCTTGTAAATCATTTTTCTAGTTTAATAACATCCTACCTGTAGCAGGTCAATAATGCTCAAGAAAGGACTGCAGGAGTGCTAGGGGAGTGTGAAGCAGAACGCTGATAGATATAATTATTAAAAAGAAAACAAGTACATTAACAGGATAAATCAAATTCAGTTAAACTATAAGATCCATGTTCCAGAATATAGAGAGTAGCTAGCAATGAAACATTTCAGACTATTGTTTTGGAAATAAGAGTTGCAGCTAATGATCAGAGGCTGCTAAATACTAACATTCCTCCTTCCAAAGCCATTCGTGAAATGAGAAAGGAGTAATAACTAGATTAACACAGTGTGGAGTTGGAGGAATACAGCAAGCCAGGCAGCATCAGAGGAGCCTGCTGTGTTTCTCCAACTCCACACTGTGCTATCCCTGACTCGAGCATCTGCAGTTCTTACTATCTCTCTGTAATAACTAGATTAGTTAACTTCAGATTGTTAATAAGAAATGATACCAAAATACAGGTCAATAATAGCAATGACTTACAAACAAAGTCAAACTTGTCAAGTTGCTTAATCTGTAAGAGTCAAAAGCCGTATAGGAGGTGCACGTTAGAGATGTGGCTTGTAACTTACCACAATGGGTCATTTGAAAGGGCATCAAACACTTTGAGAATTCTTTGGGAGCTGGGATCAAGTCAGTGCATTAGAGGGAGTGCACAAACCTTCAAACAACCTGTCTATCCAACTCTTCAAGCACCACCTACTTCACAAATGACAGAATTCACAGATCATACCTTGGATTTATCAGGCATCTCAGAATCCATCAAAAAGATGTTGCCCATAAACCTGTGGAGCTGCCTAAAAAGCGGAAAGTAGGTACAACATGTTTGGATATTCAAAAATCATGGTTTGCATTGACATAGTCCCTTTCACAGCCTCAGGATGCCCTAAAACATTTCAGCCAATTTAGTACGTTGGAAATATTGTAACTGTTCTAATGTGGGAAACACAGCAGCCAATTTGTACCTGCAAACATTGCCATCACAACAATAAAATAGTGTAGGCACTAACTATAATTTTCACAAATGCTTTGGAAGTAAGAGTTACAGATAATGGTTACTTTTTGAGTGAGGTTGACTGAGGGATAAATATCACAGAAGTTACAGCTGTCAAGTGACTTTCAGCTTCAGTCTGCCAGGGGTAATGCTGAAACTGAGTCTGACGTGGTATTAAAGAATGGCATTTGGGACTTTCAAAGCCAAAGTTCCAGTTAGAGATGTTTGAAATGTTCACCCTAGCTAGCAATGTCTGTCCCTGTGCCCTCCTCCATGCCTGACAGTCAACAGGTAGGTCTTTAAGTGCTGAAGAACTTTTATATATTATTGCTTAGCTAAGGAACCACCACAGACCATATTTCAGTAAAAATTAGGGTCCAACAAGCCAAGTCATTGCACCATTCCTCCCTATCTTCCTTCACTTCAATACTGCACCTCAGCTCCAACAAATTACACACAGGCACGGAGATAATCTACAATTCTACAGAACAGATGGGAAGTTATGCCATTCTCAATCCAAAAATTCTCAAATCCAAAATCTCACCAGCCTCGGTCATTGAGCCCCAGTATGCCATTGATGTTTAGAGCTCTAGGTCAGTATTCACTCAACAATTTCCATAACACACCTTCCCCCGCACTCAACACTGACACCAGCATCCTTTGAATAAAAGGGCAAGATTCTGTAAAACCTTAGTGGCCTCCTTTCTAAAAAGGAAGAAGCTTCTATGCTTGGAGACTTGGACAATCTACAGCATGTATGACAAAGCATTGAAGAATGCCTAACATCCTTTAAATCCTTGACAAATGCAATTGTGTCCTCTCCCAGGACCACATGTGCAGCATTGAGGTAAGACTCACTCAGAATCAGTTCCACTAGATGTCATTCAAATGCCTGACACCAGGCTTAGACATTGGTAATTCCCAGGACAGCCAAAAAAAAACCTTTAGGGACATCCATAAGTAATCAAACATCCAGCGATCGCATAAGATTCCCTGCCTTGTGACCAAAATAGAGAAGGTTCATTTGGGAAGACACTAAAAACATCAAGAGACTTTATTGGGAATGTTCAGAGGTAATTCAAAGGAGAGGGGTGTATAAACTTCCAAACAACGCATATACCCAAGCCTTCAAGCTTCACGTATGTTAGAGTCAGTAGATTGTGCATTGGAACCGTCTCAAAATGCATTGAATGGGTGTGGAAGCAAATTAATCCTCAGTCTTACAGGACAGCCCAAGGTGACAAGATAACAGTAAATAGCTATCCTAGGATTTGTAAAGGAGGCACTGTATTCACTAAAATGCTAAAGGAAAAGATGGTGGCGTAGTAACAAAATAAACGAAATGGAAGTAAGAGGCATTGATGGAATTTAACTTTGATTAATAAATCTGGAATAGAAAGCAGTCAGAAATGGTGACAATGAAAACATCTCGGATTCTCACAAGGAGCATGTCCTTTGGAAATTGCCCACTTTAGACAGCAGATGGGCATTTGCTGTAACATCTCACAGGAAAGTCAGGTGCTCTGACAGTGCAACCCAATTACTGCAGCCAAGGCTATATGCTCAAGTCTTGAGAGTCAGTCCATGATCTTCCTACTCAAAGGCAAGACAGTCTTGTCCTAAAAAGTGCCAGATATCCCAATGGGAAGTTACCGAACATTTCTGTACACCAAGTTTTTGATTATGGCAATGTCTATAAAATGACATGTAATCTAGCTTCAAAATTGGGTTAAACATTTGAAAAAAATACCAAAGGATACAACTTTGAGATCCTAAAGTACAAGACAAAAGCCCAAACATGTATCATAAATAGCTGTATCCAAAGAATATGACTAAGGTGGTGGTGCAGCAGAATAAAAAAAACTTATATGCAGCCAACACACTCTGGAATCATATAAAAATAAAACATGAGTTTTGATACTAGCTTCCAGGATTGATTGAAGAAAGTTTTCACATGCTATGTTTAAACCTAGGAGGGTTGAGTAGCTACATTGTGAGTTTACAATGCTAATGGTGAGTGCTCAATCCCTGCATGAACTATGCTACAACTTGGAGACCTCTTTGCCCTGCCCCACATTTGCTTGAAGTTATCCATAACCAATTGGCTCTATCAGTCCCCATCTAATGGGAGAAAGATTCCTGTTTGTGCTATTACTATCACTAATTACCCGATTTAAATTTAGGCAGCAGTATTGAGTAAAATTATAAGTACTTCATTGGCAGGCTTGTGCACACAAACAACTGGAGTTTGATTAAGACATGCGTGGAACAGATGGATGACCCTCAACTCACCCATTTGGCATTTTCCCACAGAAAGAGTAGCACTATTATTGGTCATTTGTCTCTTTAGTGCTAATCATTCTTTGCTCCTGGGTCTTCGCATTGCAGGAAATGAATAACCAGGTTGAGAATTTTAATAGCAGAGGCAAACAGCTCCCTCAGCATTTTCCAGAGATGCTGAGAGAAGCAGCTACGAAAGAATGGCTACACAACAAGGGAGGTTCCTCTCTCACAGCAGAGAGTTCAAAGGGTAATCAGCAGCTTTCTCTGATAGAGCAGGGTTGTAGAGTTGGCATGGAGACTGCAAGGTGGCTTTTTTTAAAAAAAAAAGTCAGGTCAAACGTAACATTACCTTAGATTTACAACAGTGCACAACTTATAACCTTCATTTTGGAGCAACTGCTGATTCCGAGTATTGCAATGGTAGCATTGTGGTTATGTCACTGGACTAGTAATCTAAAGGCTGAGGCTAATGTTCTGAGGTGTGAGCTTAAAACTTACCCAAAGTAGTTGGTGAAATTTAAACTCAATTCATACATCTGGAATATAAAGCTTGCATCAGTGGCAGGGGCCATGACAACTATCATCAATTGTTGTAAATGGCTGTTATATGAATGTCCTTTAAGGAAGGAAAACTCTCCTCCTTATCTGGTCTGGCTTGTGACTTCAGACCCATGGCAGGGTGCTTCCCTCCCAACTGCCCTCTGAAATGAGCTAACAAGCCACTCAGCTCAAGGGCAATTAGGGACTGGCAACACATGTTGGTGTTGCCAACAACGCTTAGAAAAATATTGTTGAGCAAGCAAAAACAGCCAGAAATGCCAAGATCAAGCCAGGAATATACAAACAATACCAACTAGAGAGAGATAATAATTCCTATATAGAAAATAGAGTACCCCATGGTATAAAGATTTGTCCTTCTTTACTCTTTCCCTCATGTTGACACCGCTGGTTTGTCCAGGCCAGATGATTTTACATCACAGGGAATACATGCAGAACTAGCCATTGGGATACAAAATTGGCTCAAAACTAAGGGGAAGGTAGTGGTGGACGGTTGTTTTCCAGACTGGAGTCCAGTGACCAGCGGTATGCCACAAGGATCGGTGCTGGATCCAATGCTTTTTATTATTTATGTAAATGATTTGAATGTGAACATAGGAGGTGTGGTTAGTAATTTTGCAGATCACACCAAAATTGGTGGTGTAGTGAACAGCAAAGGAGGTTTCCTCGGAGTACAATGTGACCTCAATCAGATGGACCAAGGAATAGTAGATGGAGTTTAATCTAGATAAATGCAAGGTCCTACAACTTGGTGGGACAAATCAGGGTAGGATTTATGCACTTAATGGTAACTACCTGGGTGGGAAGTGTTGCTGAACAGAGACCTTGGAGTGCAGGTTCATAGTTTCTTGAAAGGGGAGTTGCAGGTAGATAGGATAGTGAAGGCATTTGGTATTCTTGCCTTTATTGGTCAGTGCATTGGGTAAAAGAGTGGGGTGGTCATGTTGGAGCTGTACAGGACTTTGGTTAGGCCATTTTTGGGATTCTGATCTCCCTGCTGCAGTAAAGATGTTGTTAAACTTGAAAGGGCTCAGAAAAGATTTACAAGGATGTTGCCAGGGCTGGAGGGTTTGAGTTAGGGGAAAGGCTGAATAGGCTAGGGCTATTTTCCCAGCATGTCAGAGGCTGAGGGGTGACCTTATAGAAGTTTATAAAATCATGACGGGCATGGATAGGGTAAATATTCAAGGCCTTTTCCCCATGTTAGGTTTAAGGTGAAAGGGAAAAGATTTAAAAGGGACCCAAGGGACAACTTATTCCACACACAGGGTGGTGTATATATGGAATGAGCTGGCAAAGGAAGTGGTAGAGGCGGGTACAATCACAACATTTAAAAAGGTACCTGGTTGAGTATATGAATAGGAAGGGGTTATAGGGATATGGCCCAAATGCTGGTAAATGGTACTAGACTAATTTAGGATAGCTGGTCACCATGGCTGAATTGGACCAGAGGATGTTTCCATGCTGTACATCTCTATGGCAATGCCATTACTAGAAGACACTATCTCAGAGATATACTTTCTAACAGTCTCCTGTATCAATAGTCAGTGATACTACACAATAAAGCTATAAGTCCTTGCAGGTAGCCACAATCTGTTGTTGAAAAATGAGGGCCCATACCCAGAGAGATAGTCATGCGGATCCACAGGAGTATCCATGCCTATAGATATCACCAGTAGCAGGAAGGTAACTCCAAAATGAGTAGATTTGCAAATTTCAAGAAGCTCAGCTGATATTGCTTTAGCCTAAAGCTTAAGCAATGTCTTCAAATATAGTAAATAAAAACCAAAAGAACTGCAGATGCTGTAAATCAGAAACAAAAACAGAAATTGCTGGAAAAGCTCTGCAGGTCTGGCAGCATCCGTGGAGAGAATTCAGAGATAACATTTTGCGTCGAATGACCTTTCCTCAGAATTCTGAGGAAAGACCTGAAACGTTAACTCTGATCTTGCTCCACAGATGCTGCCAGACCTGCTAAGGTTTTCCAGCAATTTCTGTTTTTGTTTCTTCAAATATAGTGCTTTATTCATCTCAATACAGCATCACCTGCAGCTCGACATCTCAATTTTTTTAAAATGCACATATACTCTGCTTAAAACATTATCAATCCAGTTTATGCTTCAACGAAGTGTTTAAAATGTAGTTTGTTAAAAATCCAATGAAGGATTAAAACTTGCAACCTTCAGATTCATTAAGAGCTACCAACTGAGCCAAGGATTAAAAACAAAACTTAATATGTCCACACACGAAAGACTAAAACACTTAACATCGGTCAGCTTTACCCTTTTACAATTGCATATTTATAAAAACCTAGGCCCCTACAAGCTCTGTTCATTTTTCTTAAAATGAAAGTGCAATTCTATTTAAAGATTTGCATATCCAATATATCATTTGTTAAATTTATCTACGAGTATTTAACAATCGGTCCATATTCTATCTTAATTATCCAGACTTTCACAGTTAAGTACCCGTTTTTAAAAAAAGAATGTACCAGCCTAGTCTGAGTTTTTTCAGCTAAAATTTAACACAATCTTTCCCACATTATAACATGACACTGGCCCAACAAATTAGGAAACTCTTCTCATGCAGCATAAATTAATGCTCACTTTTTGACTATGTTTCATGTCCAAGTTCTGATAAGTGCAAGAGGAAAAGCTTTGATTCTGCTCACTTGTTAGCAAATTCAATTATCCTGGCGATTTTAGTGGCACCTACAATTATGAAGAATGTCTCCTTTCAAGCTCCAAGGAGTTGTGTATAGTAGGTCAATACTGCTCATGAGTTGGAACAGAATGTATGTTTTGTATTTGGTGGTGGCGGCTGTGGATGGGAGGTTGGAAGAGGGGGAAAAAGAAAGGAAGGGGTATTGTATGATTTAGAAACTGTGCCGGCAATACCAAATGTTAGTTTAATTTGTAATTAATTAATTTTCTTAATTTAGTGTTGACTGGTCTAGATGATCAGACATCATAAATTATTTAGAATTTTTTTTAAAATGATACTCAAAACAGCAAAGGGAACAAAGGCAATACTGAAGCATTTTGGCTGCATTTGGATTCTAAAATATTTTGCAAGCTTAGTTTACATTTACTTTGCACACAGCCACATGATATTAATAATCTTGATTAAATTCTGCAATAACAACGTGGGAAACCAATTTTTCAAAGTACTGGCAGCAACAATGCAGTTGAGTTCTCATTATACATGGAAGTTGCTCTTTCACACGTAATGTGACAGAATGATGGCCAACGGATCCTTAACATAATTTTCTGCAGCTGAATTAGCAAAATGATTTCCTGTAGAACTGGAGCACATACAGACTTTTAAAGACAGATGACAAAGTGTACTGAATCTATTACATCATGCATTTCTCACTGAAGAAAGTTAATTCCAAATAGATTTCACGATTATATTACTGAATACTTCCATTATAATTAGACTGGGGTATGCCAATTAAGTCACATTGTGCAAATACATATTTTCCTGTCCAACCCCATTACACACACAGAGACAAAAAGGTGAATACATCATTTCACTTAATGTGTTCAAGTATTTATTGTGATTTTTGCAATATTCCACCTTCATTGCCACTGCACAGACATACAAGTTATTTGATTCCACTATTAGCCATTGTCTGGGCCTTGCAAACTCCCTTTCCTTTCACTTCAAATGGCGTCCCTTTGTATGTAGCAACACACTCTTCATTTGTGCTGAGGTTAGGCTGAATTTGATCCCATATTTTCTTCTTTGGATTTAGCTCCTTGTCAGGGTCACCTGAGGAGGAGGAACACAAAATATATTAAGAGATACACATGCAAGTTTAAATTATTGCTGTGGAAATGAAGTTATTACAGCTCCACATATGTAAAGTTATTAAAGGTCCATAACACAAATGCTAAAATTTAAAATGGTTTAGAGGAACAGACTACAGTCACTGAAAAGGAGAATTCTGATACTTCATATAGGAACTGAATAATTCAAAATGAAGGTGATAAACTTCTAAAACACAGAGAATCATAGGAAACTGTTTATTCTCTGGCATGGCGTGGGCATTGCTAGCCGGCCAGCATTTACTGCCTGTCCCTAGTTACTCTTGAGAAGGTGGTGGTGAGCTGCCTTCTTGAACTGCTGCAGTCCATGTGCTGTTGGACAATGTCACACATTTTATTCTACCTGTCAAATAGTTTAGTTTGATTTGGTCATTTTCCAATCTTTTGATTCACATTAGGTTGCCCCTTCCTCTATAGGGAGATACTTGATGGGTGAAAATCCTGAAAAGGTCTCCAGAAAAGTGGCTTAGATTGATTGGTATTATCCTTTACCAAAGCAGATACAAATACTGACATTGGTGAAATATATTTCCCCAAAAGCCTTTCTTGAGAGATCCTATGTTAGGCAATTCCATTCAAATACCGTAGCTATATCCGGCAAAAGATTCCAATACTACAGTACTCATGCATCACTGTAAGTAGGTTCTGCCTTTGCATCCCAATATACAGGTTATGAAATTAACTTTATTGAACCAACTCTGGAACCACAGAGATTCCCAAGTGATAATTGACTTGATTGCTGCTTGAACAGGGATCCAGTGGCAGTACTGGGGGCTACGTACAACAAATCCAATTCAAATTTCCAAATTTGAGTGTGCCAAAGTTAAGTGTTTCAATGCATTACAACAGCTACCAGAGTGACCCCAGTATCTCTGACATCGATGATGAGCTGCTTTCCTCTCAGAGATGAGGATTTCAGCTCTCAGAGTCGTAGACTTTTTTTAAAAAAATATCAAGCTGTTCAGACATGTTATGACATACCTCTGGAGCAGGTAGGACTTGGAACCAGGTATTCTGGCTTATTGGTAGCGACACTACCACTGCCTACAACACCCCACCCCAGAGTACTAGATCCTGGAAAAGGAAACTAACTAGCCATTTAACTGCTTAATAGATGTTTAATATCGTGAGCCTCTCCACATGAAGTGATGAGATTAAATTCTACTTGCAATTTCAGGCACATGTCCTTCCTCCATAATAGGACCTCATGCCTCAGCAGTTCCACCCTGTTATTTTTTCATGTTATAAAAAATGATCAATAAGGTGTCAAACTTAATATTTTCCAGAGGCATAAGAAAGATTCTTTAAGCTTCATTTCATGCAATCTTCCATACATAAGATTAGCTTGAGAGATTCACATTATGAGGCTGCAACTCCCAGTATACATCCTGCCTGTGGTTAGATGAATATCTATTTACTAAGCATGGTCGGTCAATTCATAAGATGTGCATGTGTGAAGGATAGAAATTATTATATTACATTCTTTCACATGCTCAACAGCAGATAGTGGAGATGTATTTTGTGGGGAAATACCAAAAGTGGAAAGTAGTTGGTAATGGAATTCCACAAGGATTCAATTTAGAGTTTCAGTTGACAACGAACTCAAATTGTAACAATGTTCCATAACTTAATGCAATTGGGACATATCAGTGTAGTTTGCTCTGCATTTTTGTATCTAGACTGTTTTACGTCATCAGAAAATGCGAAACCAGATGCCTTTGAAAATATTTCTAATCCATAACATGATTAATTGCGTTTTTTTGCACAATTTGTGCTGCTGTAGAAATTATAGCAGAAACAAACTACTAACTGATTACAATTGATGTTTTTTATTCATGCATGGGACATTTAAGTCAACGGCCAGGCCAGCATTTATTGCTCATCACTAATTGTCTTAGAGAAGATGGTGATGAGCTGCCACAGATACAGCAAGACTGCTGTTAGTGGGGGAGTTACAGGATTTTAATCCTGTGACACTGAAAGCCCAGCAATACATTTCCAAGTCAGGATGGGGAGAGGCTTGGAGAGAAACATGCAGGTGATGGCATTTCCATGTATCTTCTGTTCTTGATGTGGAGGTGCCGGTGTTGAACTGGAGTGGACAAAGTCAAAGTCACCAGGTTTGGTCTTAGGAGATAGACAGATATGCAGATGTTGGAAGTCAGAGTCGATAAGATGTGGAGCTGGAGGAGCACAGCAGGTCAGACAGCATTTGAGCAGCAGGAAAGTCAACATTTCAGTGGAGGAGCCCCAGGATGGACATGTTGCCAAGGTAGTGAGAGTTAGGAGACCTATTGCATCCATTGCTCCAGGTGTGGTCCTCTCTATATCGGAGAGACCAAGCGCAGACTCCGTGATCGATACACGGAGCATCTGCGCTCTGTATGCTCCGATCAACACCACCTTCTGGTTGCCAGCCATTTCAACTCCCCCCTGCCACTCCCTTGGCAACATGTCCATCTTGGGCCTCCTCCACTGTCACAATGAGGTCATATGCAAATTGGAGGAACAACAACTTATATTCCACCTCAGGAGCTTACAGCCCAATGGCCTCAAAATAGAATTCATCAGCTTCAAAATCCAACCCCCCCCCCTCCTCCAGCCTCATCCCATGTCCAGCCCTCCCTCTTTTCCCCGCCTACTTTACCTGACACAACCTGTCCATCTTTCTTCTCACCAACTAACCTCTACAATCCACCTATCACCATCCCACCTACCATACCCCCAGCCACCTCCCCCCTATTTATTTCTGAGCTCCCTTCCCTCTCCCTAGTCCTAATGAAGGGTCTAGACCTGAAACATCAACTTTTCTGCGCCTCAGATGCTGTCTGACCTGCTGTGCTCCTCCAACTCCACATATTATCAATCAGGTTATAGTCCAACATGTTTATTTGAAATCAGAAGCTTTCAGAGCTCTGCTCCTTCAGCAGGCCACCTGACAAAAGGAGCAGCACTCTAAGAGCTTGTGATTTCAAATAAACCTGTTGGGCTAAAGCCTGGTGCTGTGTGTCTTCTGATTTTGTCTACTGCCCTTGTCCTGGACTGTGTCAAAAATTTTGAGTGTTGTCAGAACTACATTATCCAGGCAAGTGAGAAGTATTCCAACATGCTCCTGACTGATGTCTTGCAGGTGGTTCTGAGGAGTTACGAGACAAGTTCCTCGCTGCAGGATTCTGCCTCGTAATAAAGGCAGGACTCTCTTAGAATAATTAAAATCGATCACCCCAGACAGTTCAAGTGTCACTGACCAGCGGTTCAACAGTCAGGTTAGTCAGTACGAGAGATTGCAGCTCCGTGTTAGTGCAAGAGAAGGTGATTCCATGAGTCTGAAGTGCTGCTGTTAGCTGGCTCCATACAAACAAAGGACTGTCCAAAGGCAGTGGCGTTTTGCTCGGAGCAACTAGAGAGTTGGAATTGGGTCATACACTGGGACTGCAGCCTTAGTTGAATGCTTGGTTGGATGCAGTCACAGGAGAGGTTAAGTAGCTGGGAGTTGAGCAGTCGCTGGCCAGAGCATAGCTGAGAAGCTGGGGACTGCATGTGTTTAGATGCTGGTGTATATCCATTCAAAACAATGTGACTCTGCCTCAAAAGTAGGTCAGAACAGTTGGCAATGTTTACCACAGTGGCTTGCTCTAGGAATAGATCTGAGAGATGTCTGGAATCACATGCCTTTTGGATGAGGATCATGCCTGTGGAACTCAAGTGGAGCAGACATTCTGTTGGTTGGGAATCAAATTAGCTCTGAAGGAGAGAGGCTGGAATTCTTCATGAGGGAGATAAAGATTTGAAATGATTTGTTATGACTCTCATTGGGATTGCATTGCTGAAACAATTGTGGGATCTCTCTCATTTGTACCTGCCATTTAATGCGTAATTTGTGGTGTGTTCAAACAGTTTGCCTGTTAAGTCATGTTTATCTTGTTAATTCTGTATGTTAGAGTAAAGCTATAAACAGATTGTTGATTGTTTACTTTTGTTATAATAGAGCTGCTGCAATTACTGGACAAATCAGATCCCAGACTGAAAACTGGCTGCCATGATGTGGAGGTGCTGGTGTTGGACTGGGGCAGCCAATGTCAGAAGTCACATGACACCAGGTTATAGTTGAACAGGTTTCTGTGGAATCACCACCTTTTGGAGTGCTGCTCCTTCGTCAGCTGAGTGCTCCAAAAGCTTGTGATTTCAAACATTTCAAACATGTTGGACTCTAACCCAGTGTCATATGATTTTTAACTTTGAAGACCGGCTTGATATGATACTTTGCTTTGTTCTGTGATCGCTTCCTAAAAGCGCACAATGCTGCAGATTTTGCTTGAACAATAAAACCAAGTTTTATTAAGTAAAAGATAAAA
The DNA here is from genome assembly GCF_021869965.1 of Rhincodon typus. NCBI lineage: Eukaryota > Metazoa > Chordata > Chondrichthyes > Orectolobiformes > Rhincodontidae > Rhincodon > Rhincodon typus. Next base: position 14,249 of record NW_025968253.1, read on the forward strand.
TAGAATAAACCAAAAAAAATTTCAAAGATTTTAAAATATATTGTAAACATTAATCCCATTAATTCCAAACCACTACTTTACAAACTGAAAATAAAAAAATAACAGCTTTTGTACAGTGCCCAAAACACACCCATAAGTACAGTACCCAAAAGCATATCTTGTACAGTACCCAAAAACATGACTTACACATTACTCTTACCAGAGTCCCTGCCTGTAACATCTCAATTGGTTTAAGGCACTTCTAACTTTAACTCAAAAGATTGGAACTGCATATAGCTCTTCCTTGAGCTATTATACACCTGAGTTTAAACATATTTAATTTAAGAAATTTCTGCAGGATATTATCCCAACATTTCTGGTCTAGCACTATTACTTACTCTTTACTTTAACGTAATCTAGTTTGCCTATATCCTTCTCTTTCCAGAAGCACTGAAGGGCTTCACAGGACTCCTGAAAACTCAAAGTAAAACAAAAAAAACTCTAAACTACGAGTGCTTCTCTTAAGCTTTGAAAACTCTCCTTATCTTCTAGAGTTTGTTTATCTTAGTTGTAAAATCCTACCAATGTGTACAAAAACTCATTAATTCTAAAGTTTGGCCTCAAAAACTGCTTTAAGATAAATCACAATGGCTACAGAAATACTTTGGAGGTTTTCAGTGTCTCTGACATTAATTATTAACTTATAGGTTCGTTACTAACTCAGAAACCGTATATATACGCAGGCTACATTACTCTGTTCTAACTTTGTATAGTAAAGTTTATGTTGTTTGTTGAGAAGTATGGAACTCTGTGGCTTTACTCTTTGATTGAGTACCTGGAATTCCAAATTTTACCATCTTTAAACAAAAACTTCACTGATCCCTAACCAGATTGTAACAGATGCGGCAGTCTTATCTAGCATCACAATAGGCAATTACAAGCACACCAGTATCAAATATTTACTTCTGCAGTTCCAAGATTGTAGAACAATCATTCCAAATGGACTTGTGGAAAGTCTACATTTTGTTGACTGTCACCTGAACCGCATATGTTGCGAATCTGAAGGCAGTATGTAGGATGTAACTATACTTACATCAACAGTCAAAATTCAGATTTTAATAGCATGCCAATCAATACCCTTTAATGCCACCAACTACAGGTTCACAAATGATCTGTTCAACCTAAATCACTTTTGCTAACTATTAAGACTATATATTGTGATCATATGGATTATCTACTTACCAGGGTAGCCCTCAAAGGTTACTCTATCGCCAGGAACAGCATCACTTGGTGGGTCTAAGATTTCAACTTTCTCTGGTGAACTCGCACACATCACCATAGCCTGTGAGACAACTCCCCGCATCTTAGCTGGTTTAAGGTTGCATAGCATGATGGCCAGTCGATTCTGCATCTGCAAAATCAACAAAGCTTACAAAACTTGTTTAAGGTTTTTGAACCACACTATTTTTTTTAAGAAACAGAAACCCATCAAGATTACAACTTTTAAAAATCTGTTAAAAGTTTAAATTTCTAAGAAATTAGATTGTTCTTGTACTTCATTAAAAATTTGCTAGCAATGGTGTGGAGGCGAGAAATGAAGGAGCCAACATACAAAGATCATTAAAATGCAATCGTCATTCACATTTGACTAATTGTAAAGATAAACATCCCATTAGAGTGAAAGTGCATACAGGAGGTTTTGTTATAGTTAAATAAAGCCCCAGATATCCATATTTGGTGATTTGTCAACAATCCTGAGCACTGTATCTTAAAGAGAGTATACGGTGGCCTTGGAAAGAATACATCCCCTATTTTTAAATCAATCCATTAGCAGCAGTGTTGTCAGCTGGTGAGGCCCTAAGCACTAGAATTTACTTCCAAACCTGCTTCGCCTCTCTCCTCCCATAAATCCTACATCTATGTCCAAACTTTTGGCCAACTGTCCTATTTGTTCATGTGTTACTGTGCCAAAGTTTGTTTGAAGGTGCTCTTGTGGCTGTAGTTAAAAGGTACTACATAAACACAAGCTGTTGTAACCAGAGGTAACAAGAATTCACCTCAATGTTACAAGAACTTCAATGGTTAGATTCTGAGGGGCGAATTACAAAAAACAGATTTATTATTTGCCTGAACGTGGAAGCATAAGGGTGATTTGATTTCAAAGGAAAAAAAAATGGGTGAGATAAAGAAACTAGTTCTGTTAGTGGAAGGAGGAAAATTAGGACAAGTGGACTTAACCTTACAATTAGGGCTAAGAGTCAGAAGAAAGGTTAAGAAACATTTATTCAAGCAAAATATGCTGGTAGTGTGGAACTCTCTATCACAAGTTGCTGATGCTTGCTTAATTAATAATATTAACTCCGAGATTGATAACATTAGATAAAGGCATAAAATGATTAAAGCAGATGAATGGATTTAGATATAGCTCTACCATAATCTCGTTTACTGGCAGAACATATGATGGGCTGAATGGCCTGCTACCCTCACTTTAGATATGACATTCTGGGGATAAGAGGGGTAACGTGCCCATCTGTATGCCTAGTTGATAAGTTTGGGTTGCAAGAAAGGAGGAATCTAGAGAATTGCAGGCAGTCCCCAGGTTGTGAACTTATTCTGTTCTGGAGTCCGTTCACAAGGCAATTTATAAACAAGTCAGAATACAATGCAGGACAATGTAAAGCAGCTGTTCATAAGTACAGGAAATGTTTGTGCTTCGGGTCTTTAAATATAGACCCCTGTATGACATTGCATTCCTAAGTACAAGCATTCATAGGTCGGATGTCCCCTGTATAACAGGGCTGAGTGCTGAAACGATTGAACAAGTAATTTGTTGGCAACTTGTGCAGTTGTTAGGGCCCTGAGTGAGATCAAGAAATAGAGTTAAGCCAATACAGGATCAGCGCAACTAGATGCCATGAATACTGGTGGCATTCAGCAACTTAACCCACATCAAAAAGCCGCAAAGGAAATCTACTGCAATATTGCAAAACACAAAACCACAGGCATAGATACAGTGAACCAAATTTAGACAATCACTTGGCTTTCCTGTACTGGTTGGGTCAAGTGAAACTGACAGAGACTCAGCATATCAAACTAAATTGAGAGACGGGTCTTGTGGTGCAGTAGTGTCGTCTCTATCTCTGAACTAGGATGTCTGGTTTCAAGTCCCATCTCTCCAGTGGTGTGTAATGATATCTCTGAACAAGCGGATTAGAAAATATGTCTAACTGAATTGAGAAACCATACTTGGGGAGGCAAAGAGCATAATCAATCTTGCTGCAGAGTCAAAAGCTAAATAATTTCCTTCCACAGATACACTTGCAGGTTCAGAAAAGCTGCTTGAAGCAAGATAATTCAATATATTCCTTGTGCGTGATAAAATAGCTAGGCATGGTTTGCCTATATAACAGACAGATGATTATTAGTGCAGAACACAGCAAAGTGAGAGTTTTTCAATGGATGAGCTGATTTGTGGTGCATTGTGTGGCATTTGCCACTAGTAAAAGGCAGTGCTGGTAAGTGCAAGGCTGTTGGCTATATCATGTCAGTGAAGCAAAGATCACCATTGATGCTTGACCACAACAAATACATATCATAGACAGTTAAACATGCAACAGCTTTACAAAGGATCTGTCAACACTTCTGCAGAGATATCCAGAAGAAAAATAACTGACAGATTCTCTCAATTTGATATACATTTGTTTCTAACAAACAGCTCATTTCTGGGTGATAAAGGTGGCACTTTCAGGAGACAACACCTTCCATCCCAACCTTAAGTTCACCTGGACCATCTCTAATACCTCTCTCTCCTTGCTGGACCTCTCTGTCTCCATCTCTGGCAACCACCTAGAAACCGATATCCATTTCAAGCCCACTGACTCCCACAGCTACCTAGAATACACCTCCTCCCACCCACCTTCCTGCAAAAATGCCATCCCCTATTCCCAACTCCTTCGCCTCCGCTGCATCTGCTCCCAGGATGAGGCATTCCACATCCGTACATCTCAGATGTCCTCGTTTTTCAAGGACCGCAACATCCCCATTCAGTGGTCGAGAACGCCCTCGACCATGTCTCCCGCAACTCATCCCTCACACCTCCTCCCCGCAATAACAACCAAAACAGAATCCCCCTCGTCCTCACGTACCACCCCACCAGCCTCTGGATCCAACGCATCATCCTCCGACACTTCCGCCATCTGCAATCCGACCCCACCACCAAAGACATTTTTCCCTCCCCACCCTTATCCGCTTTCCAGAGGGACCATTCTCTCCGTGACTGCCTTGTCCGCTCCACATCCCCTCCAGCCCCACCACACCCGGCACTTTTCCCTGCAACCGCAGGAAGTGCTACACCTGCCCCCTCACCCCCATCCCAGGCCCCAAGAAGACTTTCCACATCAAGCAGATGTTCACCTGCACATCTGCTAATGTGGTATACTGCATCCGCTGCGGCCTCCTCTACATCGGGGAAACCAAGTGGAGGCTTGGGGACCGCTTTGCAGAACACCTACGCTTGGTTCGCACTAAACAACTGCACCTCCCAGTCGCAAACCATTTCAACTCCCCCTCCCATTCCTCAGACGACATGTCCATCCTGGGCCTCCTGCAGTGCCACAACGATGCCACCCGAAGGTTGCAGGAACAGCAACTCATATTCCGCTTGGGCTGCAGCGTTCCCAATGGTATCAATGTGGACTTCACAAGCTTCAAAACCTCCCCTCCCCCTACCGCATCCCAAAACCAGCCCAGCCTCCCTAACCTTTCCTTCCTCCCACCTATCCCCTCCTCCCACTTCAAGCCCCACCACCATCTCCTACCTACTAACCTCATCCCGCCCCCTTGACCTGTCCATCCTCCCTGAACTGACCTATCTCCTCCCTACCTACACTCACCTTTACTGGCTCCATCCCCGCCTCTTTGACCTGTCTGTCTCCTGTCCACCCATCTTCTCCTCTATCCATCTTCTATCTGCCTCCCCCTCTCTCCCTATTTATTTCAGAACCCCCTTCCCCTCCCCCATTTCTGAAGAAGGGTCTAGGCCCAAAACGTCAGCCTTCCTGCTCCTCTGATGCTGCTTGGCCTGCTGTGTTCATCCAGCTCTACACCTTGTTATCTCACTTTTAGGAGACTTATGGATGGAAAATATGTAAGCACTAGCTCAATGTTAGGATAGAGGATATACCTCATTATTGCGCCACTAATCAGAAATGATTGACAGTTTGTAGTTTAGAAGCCTCTGAACTGTTTTCAGGCTACTGAGTCTTTTTTGACAAAATGAAGAAATCCAAGAAACCTACTGCACACAAAATAGATCCTGAAAACATAATTCCCCGTTTTAATTAACTAAATTAAAATGGTCAATTATCATGATACAATAAAGAGAAGATTTCAGAGTGCGCTATTATCAGAATTACATATTTTTCAAAGACAAACATATCCAGCACAAATTTGCTGAGCACATGTTTTGGATTTCATTTCTTACAACAGCACATCTGCAGACAATGTTAAACATGTAAAATAAAGTGGAACAAACTGGTAAGTACTGGAAAACAATTTCTCCATGTTGAAGATCTATCTGCAACATACATTGCACTGCACACACTAGCAATTTCAAGCACAATAAAATATAACAAGAGTAGTGCCAGCAGAGTCAAAAGGTCTTACAGAAGAAAGATTAAAGCACAAATTTGCATAACTGATGATTAGTCAATTTCAGTTTCCTGTTGTGCACTAGATTTTGTTCTGCACATAAAAGTCTGCTTTATAATTCAGAGAATAATTTGAGGACTTAGTTGAGCAGGATAAAACAATTACTGGAAAATTCCTTCCTTTCTCAAGATACAGTCTGACCCAAAATTTTAAAGAGAATGACCATAGTTACTGACTCCAGATCGAGTACCTCCTGCATTAAACAGGTGAGTAGAATCCAAGATTGGTTCATTTTCTCAAATAACCAAATGCGTACAAGTTTGTATTCATAGACAGGCAAGTTGTATTAAACTTGGCTAACGATGGTTTGTGAAGTGACGTATAAAACTGTGTGCATTTCATTTAAAATGTTGCACCGTGCCAATAAGAAAAGGAATGAACTGAAGTGAGACTGTAATGTTGAAAGACTAGGAAGGCACTTTAATTGACCCACAGAAATGAAGGAGGAAAGCAACAGTGGGGATTAAAATATTTTATTGTGCAAAACCCACCCACGCCCAACTTTACACATGTCCAAACTTGAAGCTGAAAATTCAAGTTCACATCCATTTAATTGCATTTGTTCAACTACCTAAGCCCACCTGCTGCCTGGCAAAATAACAAAGCATGGGCATGATTTATTAAATATTAGACTTTTACAGAACTTTATACCCAGCTTAACCACAATGGTCACTGCCGCACTAATGTAGAAAAAGTTGAGCTACAGGAATGAATGCAAGATAACCTTCATACAATTTATTTCTAGTAATGGAGTGTTTTGAATCAGATTTACCTCCTCTATTGGCATGTGGTTCACCAGTCCACTGACAACAGTTCTTGGGTTTTCTTCTCCAATATCAACCTCTTCCACATAGAGGGAGTCAGCATCAGGGTGCTTTTTGGCAGTGATGATACGTCCAATACGTAGGTCTAAACGAGAAATGTCAATTGGTTTGGAATCATCGCCACCTCCAGTTGTCTGTTTCTTCTCCCCTTTGAATTCAAGAAAGATCAATGTTAACATTTCAAACATCTGTAATGTTTCTTTTAAAAGAAAAAAGCCATCCACATGCAATCAAAACAGCTATGTGCACCTTACTGACTACTGTTTCATAACTGAAGCATCTTCTGTAACAAATCAGTAAAAGATGACAACTATATTGTGCAGCGAAATGTATCTGCAAGTGTAGGGATCGTGATCCGTAATTGCCTGAGGATTGATCACAACTTTTCAGCTGAAATGAATAATTCATCAAGTTCCTTAATGTGTCAACTCTTCCCACTCTACACATTGTATGAACTCATTCTTCACTCTCCTCTACCCACCAACCCCAACATCTTGTCTGAAGTACTCGCTAATTATTTAGCAGAATATAGGAACAATTTTTCCTACAAATTGACACGCACACAATAGGTCAATTTGCAAATAATTATTCACATTATTAAAGTATTCATCATTCTATCGGAACAGTTGCTAACTTTCCAGTTTGCAAATGTCACATTGTAGGAATGGGGAACACATCAAACAAAATTTTTAATAATTTGAGCGTGTTTTAAATGAAAAAAATTACAACCTTTGCTAAGGATGGTAACACGATCGATCACAAAGCTATGAATGTTGTTTTTATTTTGAAATTTAAGAAAATAAACTAATAAACTAGTGCTTTCCAAATTTATTCACACAAACCCCATTTTGGAGCTGAAAATTTGCCATGATCCCAGTCCTTCGAGAGTGGGTACAGGTAACAGACGAGACTTGAGAGATCAGGAAAAGGGTGAAGGGGATGGGAGACGGGAGACGAGACCAGGTTGGGTAGAGACCTGTGACAGCACTGGTGGGCCACTGGGAGGAAACTGAAAGGTGTGTCAATGTAGGGCTTGTCGGGAGTGGGATGACAAATTTTGTTTATTCCACACAGTTTTTAAATCTAAAAGCAATTACTTTTCTACAGAGTTCTCCAAGACAAATCAGGTAGTTAGGCCAAGCACCCCATCAGGAAGAAAAAAGCTCCATAGCATCCAGTGCTGCTTCAAGAGCATTTGCACCCAAAAACTTTCGGCTGGCAACACCACAGGGGGTTACAACCCACAGTGTGGGAAGCCAAGCCAAACATTTCACCACATTAAATTAAAAAAGTATTAAGCCACAAGAGCTTTACAGTGACCATTTTGAAATTGAATGCTTTTCAAAAAACACACACCACAGCTGACCAGCTATGAGGAAGCAGATTGAAACCACCTAAATTTTGATTTGAATTCAGGCATAACAATCATGAGAAGCAAGCAAAAATCACTATGGTTCTTTTGTCTTAATAGGAATTTAAGAATTGACAGATGATTTGAAAAGTTTTATACAGTCATCTGCAAAAAGAAAAGTTTTTTTCAAAATAAAGAAAATGAATTGTTGAAAAGATATGACCAGTTATATTGCCAATATAGTTCAACTTCCAATAGGAACACATAAGAGTTTCAGGTTCATTATAAACACAAATACAAAGCCAATGAAAAAAAAATACGCCCAACATAAAAACAAGCACTATGGGTGCTAAAAATCTGAAATAAAAAAAATTGATGGTAATGTGCAGCAGGTTAGGCATCGTCTGTGGAGAGAAACAGCTAATGATTCAGGTTAAGATTACCAATCAGCATTGTAGAGAAACTCAGCGTGCATTATACTTATACTGTAGATTTCGAAAAGTCACAATACAGCAAGTTGGACTTTGCAATGCATTCTGAGAACAGGGCAGGACTCAGGGGAATACATTAAAATTAAAAGTAATTAATCTCCTCTATGAAATTATAAAAACCATTGTCATCCAACATTGTTCCAAGTTCAGCTGTGATTTATAGGTCTATCTTCCTTTTCACAATGTCAGCAACTGGAAGTTGATTAACTTCATACGGCAAGGGAAATTCTTCAGAAAATGTCTGTTTTCTGACTGTTAGCCAGCAGTTCCAGACAGGGTGATTGAGACATGTATACAGGTGTTTCTCACTCTTCCCACCACCACATCCCTGCCCCCAAAAAATCTTCATAATTCTTGGCAATATTACCAATTTCTGTGGAATATATACCCAATTGAATTCAAGGCCATTATTTACCAAATTTCTCTTGTCTTTGAAAAGTTTTTGTTTTAATTCACTTGTGGGACATGGGCATCGATGGATTGGGCCAGCATTTATTACCCTTCCCTAGTTGCCCTGATTTTACATTACATGAGGACTCCCTGTCCAACACAGATCTGATACACTCAACACAATCCAGCAAAACGACAATATTAACAATAACCCACAGATAAGTTCCATCAGCAAGTGAAGTCTGAAAATGCTATCAGATTTTAATTGCTGCATGCTTGAGCGAGGTGAACTTAACGTGCACCAAGTTTGGTCCTCTGGAAGTAGTTAGTATCCATGCACTGTTGGACAGAATAGTTGAACAGCAGGACAAGAACAAAGACTTCTTACATTATGTTCTCCCAAAAGTAGTCAGATATATGAAATTAAAGTGCAGATGTGAATTATAAAATGTATGGGCTTGAGTAGCTTTCTGTGAGGAGAAATAATTTATAGTGTGTTCATCATATTAACTAGGATTAAGGACTTGAAACGATATTTCCTGCATTTCCCTTCATCTGTGTATGCAAACACCTTTTGGTACTTTTTTGGACTCAGGGACATAGTATTACACTGAAGTACAAGCCAAGATTATGTTTCACCCTTAAGAATAATGAAACTGTGTCCCCTTGGTCAGGTGCTCAGAAAAGATTCAATGTCACCAAATGTAGCAGGGGAGATCTGTGATCTGGTAAACATTTCTCTCTCAACCAATAGAATCAAAAGTTAATGAACTGTCACATTTCTTTTGTTATCCACGGATCTTCTGCATAAAATGGTTGCTATATTTGCCTACTTAGAAAAATGAATACAATGAATTGTAATGATTTATTTTCAGGTGCACCAGCTGTACCTTGGTTGGTAGCACTAGTCATTGAGTCACAACGTTCAATGCTCAAGTTCCATTTGAGGGCTCAAATACAAAAGTCAAGCTGACACAGTACAAGGGGGCCTCCATGGAAGGAGGTGCTGTCTTTCAGGTGAGATGTTAAACCAAGGTCCCATCTATCTTCTGCCAACATCCTAGGAAATAGCTCTGATGTCCTGCCCAATATTTATTCCTTAAGCAACATCACAAAACAGATTATCTGATTATCTGCTTATTGTGCATATGCTGGCATATTTCATACAAAGCACTTGGAGATGTCTAATGATCCTCAAAAGCAATATATAATTCTAACTTTTTCTTTTTGTTGGCTGTGGAGTGCTTGGGAGCAATTCTTCCTGTTTAGAATTATTTTTTCCAATGTTAACTCTCTGGGAATGTATCCACAGTTTTATTTAAGATAACATCTTAAATAAGTCACTATTATTAGTAAAAACAAAATGCCAGAAAGGTTGGAAACCTTGAGTAAAAACAGAAGATATTAGAAAACACTCTTTAGGTCAGGCAGCACCTGTGGAGAGAAAAATTGAGTTAACATTTAAGTTACTATTGACACAAACAATCGCTCCACAAATGGTGGCCAAGTCTTTCCTAGCATTTTCTATTTTTACAGCTGAAGTAGCTAAATATACAGTTAATTGACAAAAGGCCAAAGGCACACATCTCTTCTGGCCTCTTGTCCTGGCATTACAAGTGGTTACACAATTTTAATTCCTATTGCTTCCGAACGCTGCTTCTAATGAGTGAAAACAAATTCATTACCAAATTTATTTATTTGTGCATAGAATTAAAACTTAATAGTCCTTATAAGAAACAATGATTTCAAGGACACTTCTTTAAAAACAATGGACACAGATTACAGACGTTTGAAATGTACATCGTGCAGCGTTTTCTATTCATTACTCTCCTGTATATAAAAAGATTTTATTTGCATGGTTTTCAAAAATCTAAACCCACTAGCTACTCATTTTGTTAAGCAAATTAAATGCAGCAGTATGGAACAGTGCTCTCTATGATGGTTAAATAAACCAGTCACTGTATTAGTTTTGCACCAAAATTAGAGAACAATGCAATTTGGTATCCAT
>NW_025968254.1:0-25000 GCF_021869965.1 Rhincodon typus
CAGCCAATACATTTCTTCAGTTTTCAGCACTATAGCATCAGGAGTGAAATGGTATGATAATAATGAGTAAAAGACCATCAGAAATATGAAATCTGTAAATGAATTCATTCCACTGAGGAATGAATAGGGATCGGCAGATCTCCATTTACCTGTCAAAAGCAGCAACATTTCCTCCTGGTATTGAACTCTTTTGAGTTAGTTACAAATGTGGAAGCTTTTATAATTTCCTACTTGCAGCACTCATTTCACAGCACAGCCAGGCTCTAATGCAATGCTTTGCCCATAATGCCGCATGGTGGCCTAAATATTGCTAATCCCATAATCATATACTTTTTCACAGTAAGGAGGGAAACCAAAACCCTGAGCAGCTCGAATTAAAATCATGCATTCTCAGACCAGCATTTTAAAATGGCCAGTAAGATTTTTCAGCTTCTCTCTCAGCTGCCAAATTGCATTTTATACAAGGAGACCAAAATGGACGAGAGCAAATTACAAATTAAATAGCATGCTACAAGACACTACAATTTATCTTTATTTGGAAACTTTTCTATTAATTAAATAAATCCAATAAAAAGTTTATACAACTAGATCAGTCACTTATTAAAATGCTATGGCCTATTGTCTTGTTTATCTCCATACAAGCTCCCAACACTTATTTATAATATATAATTCACTGCAAAACAGCTGTATAATGGGACTCAGACAAATTACCACTTGAATTGAACAATTCTTGCAATGCCAAATGCAACTTCACACATAATTTTCTTTTCTGCAACTCACTAACATCCCCATGCATTCACAGGCTATCTTTCAGGTCCTTAAAACAGTTTGAGAGCTATTGGGGAAAATCATGTAACAAGATCAAGAAACAAAGATGAAAGAGAGATGAAAGATCAAAGAGAGGGCCATTGTGAAGAAACTCAAAAGAGAAGAGGAGGGTCATGCAATAAAGAGGTTAGGGGGAAATTCAAATGCTGGGACATAGGTAATTGAAAGTACAGTCACTGAAGGTGAGACATAGGGAAAAGGAATCTCCAAGACGTTGAACAACAGAATTTGAGGGTTTGGAAAGTTATAGAGGTACAAAGAGGATATGTCATTTGTAGCAAGAACAAAAATTCAAATTCGAGATGTTGGTGAGCTGGAGGCTAACTTAAGTGAATGAAAAAAATCCAATAGAGGACAGTGGAGAGACTTGGCTGACGAGCATTCTGGGAGAAGTTAGTTCAGTCACCACATCTGATCAGCAGAGTGAGGAAGAACTCAGCGTCAAGAACGGTAAGCCCCAAACATTGCATTACTGTAGTGTTTCCATTGTCTCCTCCTCCTCTAATCAAAAATACAAAGAGCAGACAGAGAGATTGAGACAGGCTGTTAGGAGGTCTGTTGTATCCTGCTGGGTATTTAGTCTGTTTGTAAAGACTGCATTGTAATTTAGGCAACCAGTTACTGTATCTCAGTCGTTATAAGTGCAGGCTTAGATGATACTAGTTGTCAGTGAGTAAGGTCAGCAAGGTAAAGGCGGGCTAAGATTCTTTTATCTTTCTTGGTGTAAAAGGGTAGAGATGGGCTCCTCCTGCCAGATGTGGGAGATCAGGAAGCAGTCTAGTGTCCCTCAAGACTATGCCTGCAGGAACTGTGACTGGCTGCAGCTCCTCACAGACTGTGTCTTTCAGTTCGAATAGCAGTTGGATATACTGATGAGCATAACAGGTCAGAGTTTGACAGACACTCGTTACAGTGAGGTGGTCACATCGTAAGTTCAAAAGTAGATGGGTGACTACCAGGAGAGGCAGCAGCTAGTACAGGAGTCTCCTGTGGCTATTGCCCTCTCTAACAGGTAAACCATTTTGGATATTTTTGCAGGGGCATACTGTCTCAGTGGAGTATAAGAGCAGCAGCTAGACCTATGGCACCACAATTGGTTTCTGCTGCACAGCAGGGTCAGGCAAGATCCAAGCGAACGATAGTGGTAGGAGATTCGCTAATTATGGGCACAAATAGGCATTTCTGTAGTCACATTCGAGACTTCAGGATGGTGTGTTGCCTCCCTGGCGCCAGGGTCAAAGATGTCTCTGAGCAGTTGAACAAAATATTTAAGGGGGAGGGGGAGCAGCCAGAGGTTGTTGTGCACATTGATACCAACAACATAGGTAGAAAGAGGGATGAGGTTCTGTGGAGTGAGTACACAGAGTTAAGAAAGAGGCTGAAAGGCAGGATCTCGAGGGTTATAGTCTCTGGGTTACTGTCAATGCCACATGCTAGTGAGGCATGGAATAGGAAGATAGGACAGATGAATGCATGGCTAAGGAGCTAGAGCAGGGGACAGCATTTCAGGTTCTTGGATCATTGGGACCTCTTTCAGGCCAGGGGTCTCCAGTACAAGAGGGGCGGGGTTGCACCTGAACTGGAGGGGAACCAATATCCTTGCAGGGAGGATCGCTAGTGCTACTCAGGAGGGTTTAACCTAGAGTGGCGGGGGCTGGGAACCAGAGCACAACGTCAGCAAGTGGAGGGATTGAGGGGAAAATAGATGTTAAGACCAGTAAAACAGAAAAAAAAGGTTAGGCAGAGAGTGGTAAATGAACACAATGGTACTAATGGACTGAAATATATTTATTTCAATACAAGGAGTATTATAGGTAAGGCAGATGAGCTTAGAGCCTGGATCGGTACATGGGACTATGACGTTGTGGCCATTACGAAGACTTGGTAGAGAGAAGGACGGGACTGGCTACTCAATGTTCCAGGGTTTCATTGTTTTAGATGGGATAGAGAGGAAGGCAAAAGAGGTGAAGGAATGCCATTACTAATCAGGGAGAATGTTATCTCTGCACTACGAGAGGATATACTGGAGGGCTGATCCACTGAGGCAATATGGGTAGAGCTCAAAAATAAAACAGGTGCTATCACTGTGATAGGATTTTATTATAGGTTCTTCCCAACAGCCACCAAGACACTGAGGAACAAATATGTAGGCAGATTACGGAAAGATGCAATAAAAAGAGTTGTCACAGTGGGTGAATTTAAATCCCCAATATTGACTCAGACTCCCTTAGAACAAGAGACTTAGAGAGGACATAATTTGTTAAGTGCATCCAAGGAGGTTTCTTGAAACAGTAAGTGGATAGTCCAACTAGAGAAGGGGCCACACTGGACCTTGTACAGCGTATTGGCAAATGAGTCCGACTCGGGGAGAGACCTTTCGTGGGACAGCATTTTGGAAACAGTGATTACAACTCCATAAGTTTTAAGATACCTATGAATAAGGGATAAGTCAGAACCTTGTGGCAAGGTACTAAATTGGGGGAGGGCAAATTACATCAGCATTGGGCAGGAACTAGGGAGTCTTAATTGGGAGGAGCTGTTATCGGGTAAGCCAACATTTGACATGTGGGAGATGTTTAAAGACCTGCTGATGAGAGTTCAGGACCAGCATGTTCCGGAAAGGAGGAAGGACAAGGATGGCAAGGTAAGGCACCCCGGTGGCTGAGGGAGGTTGTGAACTTAGTCAAAAGAAAAAAAGGAAGCACACGTAAGGTTTAGGAAGCTAAAATCAAACAGGGCTCGTGAGGAATATAAAGAAAGTAGGAAAGAACTCAAGCAGGGAATTAGGAGAGCAAGAAAGGGCCATGAAATGACCTTGGCAAGTAGTGTTAAAGAGAATCCCAAGGCATTCTATCTTTTCATTAAAAGCAAGAGGATAACTAGGGAGAAGGTAGGAACACTCAAGGATTAAGGAGGGAACTTGTGCTTGGAGGCAGGCGTTGCGGGTGAGATCCTAAATGAGTACTCTGCATCAATGTGCACCCAGGGGAAGGAAATGGAGGACAGTGAGATTTGTATGGAGCATGCTACAATGCGAGGGTATTTTGAGATTAAGGAAGTAGTGGTGTTGGGTCTTTTTGAACAGCATTAAGCTAGCTAAGTCCCCAGTGGGCCCAATGGTATCTACCCCAGATTATTGAGAGAGGCAAGAGAGGAAATTGCTGGGGCCTTCACCAAGTTCTTTGTATCCTCGCTAGTGACTGGAAAGGTCCCGGAGGATTTGCGAGTAGCTAACGTTGTTCCTCTGTTCACAAAGGGAAATAGAGATAATCCACGAAACTGGATGGTGAGTCTCACATCGGTGGTTGGAAAGCTACTGGAAAGAATTCTTAAGAGTTTGGGTTTACGCGCATTTGGAAAAGCATGGCCTAATTAGGGACAATCAGCACGGCTTTGTGTAGAGCAGGTCACATCTTACTATACTGATTGTCACCTCTTCAAAAAATTCAAAGGTGATCAATGAGGGTAGGACAGTGCATGTTGTTTACATGGATTTTAATAAAGCTTTTGACAAGGACCCTCATGGTAGGCTCATCCAGAAGATTAATATGCATGGGTTCCATGGTGACTTGGCCACGTGGATTCAGAATTGGCTTGCCCATAGATGGCAAGATGGTAATGGTGAAAGGGCACTTTTCAGGTTGGAGGTCCATGTATTGGGACCTCTGCTGTTTGTGGTATACATAAACAACTTGAATGAAAATGGTAGATGGGTGTGTTAGTAAGTTTGCAGACTATACAAAGATCAGTGGAGTTGTGGATGGTGTAGAAAGTTGTCAAAGGATACAGCGGGATGTAGATCAGTTGCAGATATGAGCGAAGAAATGGCAGATAGAGTTTAAACTAGGTAAGTGGGAGGTGCTGCACTTTGGGACATCAACTGTTAAGAAAAAGTATACAGTAAATGGGAAGACCCTGAACAGCACTGACGTACAGAGGGATCATGGGGCTCAAGTCCATAGCTCCCTGACAGTGGCCACGCAAGTAGATAGGGTTGTAAAGAAGGCGTATGGTATGCTTGTCTTTACTGGTTGGGGAACTGAGTACAAGAGTCAGGAAGTGATGTGCAGCTTTGTAAGACTTTGGTTAGGCCACACTTGAGTATTGTGTTCAATTCTGGTTGCCACATTAGAGGAAGGATGTGGAGGCTTTGGAAAGGGTGCAGAAGAGGTTTACCAGCTGCTCCCTGCATAAGAGGGTATGAGCTATAAGAAGCAGCTCGAAAAACACGGGTTGTTTGCTCTGGAGTGGGGGAAACTGAGAGGAGACTTGAAAGAAGTCTATAAAATTATGAGATGCATTGATAGGGTTGATGGTCAGAATTGTTTTTCCCCCAGAGTTCAAATGTAGGTGGAATGTTCAAAGGAGACGTAAGGGGAAATTTTTTTTTATACAGTGGTAGGAGTCTAGAACGCACTGTTGGGGTGGTGGTGGAGGCAGATAGAATGGGGGCATTTAAGAGACTTTTAGATAAGCACATTAATATGAAAGGAATGGAGGGATATGGACCAAAGGCAGCCAGGAGGGATTAGTTTAATTTGGCGTCATGTTTGGCACAACATCATGGGCCAAGGGCCCATTCCTGTGCTGTACAATTCTATGTTCTATAGAAAAGGGCCAAATGAAGAATCACGAAGTAAGATACATGGAAGTTTAGATAAGCTGCAGTCTTTGGATGGAGGCAGATTAGAAACTAGTGGAGAGTGCAATGCAGCTGTCAAGACTAAAGGTAAAAAAAAATAAAAATTTGGGGTTGGAATGGCTGAACTACAGGTAGTGTTGGTGGTAAACTGTATTTGTGATGGGGCTGAGAAACATTAAGTCCTGTTTTATATGGTGGAGTGAGATTGATGTGGGTGGATTATTTAGTGTCTTCCTTCTCCAGAACCATAATATGAAACTTTTTTTCTACATTACAATCCTAGACAATTGGTACAAAGTGATCTAGTCCAAGAGAACAGAAGATTCTAAGATTCAAACTCATGCATTATGTTTGGGATTCATGTCACATGCACCTTCAGATGAAGACAGCTAATTGTAACAGGTCACCTTTAAGAACTTAACCATTCTCTTTTAGCTTGACTGAGCTATCACTCTGAGAAATAGATAATCTTTAATCATATGTGAAAAATGTCTGAAAACATGATATTAGACCACAAAAGTATCAGAGTTGCTCTAAAATACATTTAAGCTCTTCAGTGCAGAAACTGGACATTATCGCTAGAAACTGTTTTACCTCGATAGCATGTTGGAATTGCTCATGCTCACGCTGTAGTTGTTCAGCTTCCTGAAGTGAGCTAGCAGTGATGAGACCTGCGTTTAGCATAGATTCTCCGTTCCGAATCCAACCCAGCACCTGCAATAATAACAATTAAGTTAGCAGCGTACAATGAAGTTTCTGTTGTCAGGAGGAACCTGAAGTAGGAGCAGGAAGTGGAGAAGCATTAAGGCTTAGAGATAAAATTCCAGAGTGCACCGCCTAGACCAGTGATACAAATATTGCAGAAAACCAAGGGAGGGATGCACAAGACAATACTGAAAGAGTCAGCAACTCACTGTTAATACCACTAACACCAAGATGTACTCCTTTAGGATAAAGTAGATTATTTCAACTAAATTGTAAACTGCATGATGTATGAAAGTGGCTACATCACTCCCTAATCTTTCATTTTTATTATCAGTATGAAGATAGTTATAAAATGCACTTTCACAGTAAGAGAACAGATATATTTCCTTTGTAATTGCAAATTTCAAACAGAATTGAAAGCATAAGCTTAAGAGTTCACGTGACAACCTGGAGTATAATATAAAAATTCTTTAGCATCTAAAATCAGCTACTTAACAAACTTGTTCCATTCAAGATAGTAAATCTAATTTTACTACCAGGTCTATCATATGCAGAGCATTGATTGTTGAATTGGTAAATGGTAATCGTATACGCAACAGGTCTTATTGAAGGTCTAATGGTGATTTGTCATAAACTCTAGTTGGTGTTAATCAATATGAGTCAGAGGAAGAGAGTGGACAAAAAGTCAAATGTATTCTGTGAAGCCAACTTGCTGATGGCAAAGAATCAAAGAAATCAAAGTTTATTAACTTGAAACTTTAACTTTGCTTCTCCTTTGACAGATGCTGCCCAGCTGGCTGAAATTTCCGGCATCTTCAGTTTTTACTTTAGCATCAGCAGTATTTTGCTTTTATAAAAGGAGAAATTATGCAAGTTTTCCAAAATTAAACGATCAATCATCACCATTATCATTTCCAACATGAGTCACGATGCAGATGAGCCCACAAAACAATCTCAATGCTATCTGTAAATAGTGGCATAAAACCCATGGCATAAAACACAAAGGATGCAAATGACAAACACGTAACAGTGCATACCATTTAACTATTACCTCAACTATAAAATAACAAGAGTTAAGATAAATTCCACTTGGAGAAAATGGGAGCCTCGTAAGTGTGTATTAATCGCAATCAGCAAGTACAGTATCCTACCACCATTTATGCACTAATACTATTAACTCATCTCTAAAATCATATTTGCGCCAGATGAGTACAAGAGTTCTGCGAAAGTGAGCTATTTGAAAGCATCAACAAAGTCCATTTGAAATTCTCTTGCTCATGCAAGTAGAATATGATAGTAAATATTTCAGAAGCTTTGGACCTTATTGAAACATAGAAGTTTCTTAGGAGGCCTGACAAGGTAGATGTGGAGAAGCTGTTTAACCTTGTGGGACGGTCTAGGATCAGAGGGTATAATCTTAGAGTGAGCGATCACCCATTTAAAACAGATGAGGTATTCCTTCAAAGGGCATTGAATCTGGAATTTTTTTGCCGCACAGGGCTGTCAAGGTTGGGTCATTAAAAATATTCAAGGAAAACAGATTTCTAATCTGTCAGGTCAGCAAGAATTATTGGGAAAAACAGGAAAGTGTGGTTGAGAAACTTCTATGAAATAAAAGGCATTTCTTCTTCATTCTTTCCCAATATTTACTCCATATAAACATTTCCATACATATTAAATTTCCGTGCTTAGCTTGTGTACAAGAACACAAGAAATAGGAACAGCAATATACCATATAGCCAAGTGAGGCAGAATTAACAGAATTAATCTGTATTTGGAGAGGCAGGGTTAATCAAGAACAGCCAGCATGGTTTTGTTAATGGGAGGTCATATTTGACCAACTTGATTGAACTTTTTGAAGGGATGAGCAGATGTGTGGATGAGAACAATGCTTTTAATGTAGTCTGCTTGGACTTATCAAAAGCCTTGCCCAAGACCCTGCTTGGAAAACTGATAGCAAAGTAAAAGTCCATGGGATCCAAGGAAATTTGGCAATTTGATCCACAATTAGCAGAGTGGCAGGAAGTAGAGGGCGATGGTTGAGACGTGTTTTTCCATACTGAGGTCCAGTGGGGTATCACAGTGGTCAGTGTTTGGTCTCCTGCTGTTTGTGGCATATTTAAATAATTTAGACTTTAATATGGGAAGAATGACTATTAGGTTTGCAGATGATACAAAAATTGGTAGGATGGTAAATATTGAGGATAGCGTCAGATTACAGAAGTACATAGATAATGGGCTGATGAGTGGCAAATAGAATTCAATCGAGCTAAATGCGAGTTAATGCACTTGAGCAGGAAAGACAAGGGAATACAGTAGGACCCTGGGAAGCAGAGGATCAGAAGGTCTTTGGTACGAATGAACTATGCTCCTTAGCACATCATAACAGGTGGATAAAGTGGTTAAGAAGGCATATTATATACTTGCCTTTATTAGCCAAATCATAAGGTTTAAGAGTAGAGAGGTGGAATTGTCCAAAACATTGTTTAGGCCACAGCTAAAGTATAGTGCATAGTTTTGGAGAGATGTGACAGCAAAGGAGAGGGTGCACAGGAGATTTACCAGGATGTTCCCCAGGGTTGGAGGTTTTCAGCTATGAAGAGAGATTGGACCAACTGGGGCTGTTTTTTCTTACAGCAGAGGAGATTGAGAGGGGGCGTGATTGAGATGTATAAAATCATGAGGAGCATAGGTAGGACAGACAAACAGCAACATTTCCTCTTGGAAGGATCAATGACCAGGGGCGCAGATTTAAGGTAAAGGGTAGAAGGTTTAGAAGAGATGAGAGGAAAGTCTTCTTCATCCAAAGGGTGAGGGAATCTGGAACTCATTGCCTGTAAGGGTGGTGGAAGCAGAAAACCACATTACAGTAGCATTTAGATGTGCACTTGTGATGCCAAGGCATGCAACACTATCGGCCAAATGCTAGAAAATGGGATTGTGGTTGTTTTTGACTGACACGGAGATGATGGGCAGAATGGCCTTTTTCTGTGCTGTAGATCTCTAAGACTGTATGAGCCTGCTCTACCATTTCAAATGGTCATGGCTGCTTTTGGGCTTCAACTCCACACTCATGCCCATTTCCACATCCCTTGAATCCCCGAGAGAATCCCCGAGAATCAGGGGGCAGCCGGGAAGACAAGGTTTTCCTCATAAAAACTTACCTTGTGAGTCAGCGGTCTTCTTGATTTGAACAGCGGGGAGTGGTGAGAGCACGAGCCGGGAAGTGAACTATTATATTCAGGCATTGGCTAAACCCGAAACACTAGGCATGTAGTGTCTCCCACCCATCCTCCTCCTCTAACTGAAAAAAAAGATTGTATGGAGGGTTGGTAAGGTAAGGTAAGGCTTTTTTTTCTTTATTCTTTTGGCAATCTAAAGTAGACGGCATGGAAGCTAGGGCAGTTGCATGCTCCTCTTGTAGGATGTGGGAGGTAAGGGTCACTACCGGTGTCCCTTCTGACTTCACCTGCGAGAAGTGCACCCAAGTGCAGCTCCTCTCAGACCGCGTTAGGGAACTGGAGCTGGAGCTGGAGCTGGATGAACTCCGGATCATTCGGGAGGCTGAGGGGGTGATAGAGAGGAGTTACAAGGAGGTGGTCACACCCAAGGTACAGGAAAAATGTAGCTGCATGATTGTCAGGAGGGGCAAAGGGAACAGGCAGACAGTGCAGGGATCCCCTGTGGCCGTTCCCCTCAATAATAAGTATCCCGCTTTGAATACTGTTGGGGGGGAACGACCTACCAGGGGAAAGCCATAGAGGCCAAGTCTCTGGCACTGATCCTGGCTCTGTGGCTCAGAAGGGAAGTGGGGGGAGAACAGGACAGCAAGAGTGATCAGAGATTCACTAGTTAGGGGAACAGGCAGGAGATTCTGTGGTACCGAGGGAGACTCCCGGATGGTATGTTGCCTCCCGGGTGCCAGGATCAGGGATGTCTCGGATCGAGTCTTCAGGATTCTTAAGGGGGAAGGAGAGCAGCCACAAGTCGTGGTACACATCAGTACCAATGACATAGTTAGGAAACGGGATGAGGACCTGAAAAGTGAATACAGGGAGTTAGGATGGAAGTTGAAAGCCAGGACGAGCAGAGTAGTATTCTCAGGATTCCTACCGGTGCCACGAGCGAGTGAGGCCAGAAACAGTGTGCGAGTGCAGCTGAATATGTGGCTACAAGAGCTGGTGCAGCAGACAGGGCTTCAGGTTTGTGGATCATTGGCATACCTTCTGGGGAAGGTGGGGCCTGTACAGGAAGGATGGGTTGCACCTGAATTGGAGGGGCACCAATATACTGGGCAGGAGGTTTGTTACAGCCATTGGGTGGTGGTGGTGGTTGGGGTGGTGGTGATGGTTGGGGGGGGAAGGGGGGGGGGGGGGCGGGGGGGTGGGTTAAACCAGGTTGGCAGGGGGATGGGAGCCGGAGCTACAAATCCGAACATGGGGTAGCTGGTGTACAGGCAGATAGAGCAAGCAGAGAATCTGTGAGGAAGGATAAGCAGTTGATAGGGCAAAGTGGCAGTCAGTGCGACGACTTGAGGTGTGTCTACTTCAATGCAAGTAGTGTCTGGAATAAGGGTGACGAACTTATAGCATGGATCAGTTCGTGGAACTACGATGATGTGGCCATTACGGAGACTTGGATAACAAAGGGGTAAGAATGGTTGTTGGATGTTCCGGGGTACAGATGTTTCAAAAGAAACAGGGAGGGAGGTAAAAGAGGTAGGGGAGTGGCACTGCTAATCAGGGATGGTATCACAGCTGCAGAAAGGGAGGTTGTGGAGGAGGGTTTGTCCACTGAGTCAGTATGGGTGGAAGTCAGAAACAGGAAAGGAGCAGTCACTTTATTGGGAGTTTTCTACAGACGCCCCCCACCCCCCACCCCCCAATAGCAACAGAGACACTGAGGAACAGATTTGGAGACAGATTTTGGAAAGGTGCAGAAGTAATAGGGTTGTTGTCATGGGTGACTTCAACTTGCCTAATATAGACTGAACCTCCCAAGTGCAAATAGTTTGGACGCAGCAGATTTTGTCACGTGGGTCCAGGAAGGATTTCTGACTCAATATGTAGATAGGCCGACTACAGGGGAGGCCATATTGGATTTGGTGCTTCGCAATGAACCAGGCCAGGTGGGACAGCAGTTAGGTGATAGTGATCAAAACTCCCTGACCTTTACTGTAGTCATGTGAGGGATAGGAGCAGACAGTATGGGAAAGTATTTAATTGGGGGAGGGGGGATTACAATGCTATTAGGCCAGAACTACGAAGCACCAACTGGGATCAGATGTTCTCAGGGAAATGCACGACACAAATGTGAAGGTTGTTTAGGGAGCAGTTGCTACAAGTACTGGATAGGTTTGTCCCACCGAGGCAAGGAAAAGATGGTGAGGTGAAAGAACCTTGGATGACTAGAAATGTGGAACACCTAGTCAAGAGAAAGAAGGAAGCTTACTTAAGGGTGAGGAAGCAAGGATTGGACAGGGCTCTAGAGGTCTACAAGGTAGCCAGGAAGGAACTGAAGAATGGACTTAGAAGAGCTAGAAGTGGGTATGGGAAAACCTTGGCGGGTAGGATCAAGGGAAACACCAAGGCATTCTCTGCTTATGTGAAGAACAAGAGGATGGCCAGAGTGAGGGTAGGGCCAATCAGGGATAGTGGAGGGAACTTGTGCGTGGAGTCAGATAAGGTTCTTAATAAATACTTTGCTTCAGTATTCACCAGTGAGAGGGACCTTGACATTTGTGAGGACAGCATGAAACAGGCAGATATGCTCCAACAAGTTGATGTTAGGAAGGAGGATGTGCTAGAAATTTGAACATGAGGCCAGATGAGACATACCCAAGGTTTCTATGGGAAGCAAGGGAAGAGATTGCTGCCCCTTTGGCAATGATCTTTGCATCCTCACTGTCCACTGGAGTAGCACCAGAAAATTGGAGGGTGGCAAATGTTATTCCCATGTTCAAGAAAGGGGAGAGAGATAATCCTGGAAATTACAGATCGGTCAGTCTTACTTCTTTGGTGGGCAAATTATTGAAGAGGATTCTGAGAGATAGTATTTATGATTATTTGGAAAAGCACAATTTGATTAAAAATAATCAGCATGGCTTTGAGAGGGGCAGGTCATGCATCACAAGCCTTACTGAATTCTTTGAGGATGGGCCAAAACACATCGATGAAGAAGTGGATGTGGCGTATATGGATTTTAGCAAGGCATTTGATAAGGTTCCACATGGTAGCTCATTCAGAAAGTAAGGAGGCATGGGATTCAGGGAAATTTGGCTGTCTGGATACAAAATTGGCTGTCCAATAGAAGACAGAGGGTGGTAGTAGATGGAAAGTATTCAGCCAGGGGCTGACTGACCAGTGGTGTTCCGCAGGCATCTGTTCTGGGACCTCTGCTCTTTGTGATATTTATAAATAACTTGGATGAGGAAGTGGAAAGGTGGGTTAGTATGGTTGCTGATGACACAAAGGTTGGGGGAGTTGTGGATAGCGTGGAGGGCTGTTATAAGTTGCAACGGGACACTGACAGGATACAGAGCTGGGCAAGGAAGTGG
Organism: Rhincodon typus; assembly: GCF_021869965.1. Taxonomy (NCBI): domain Eukaryota; kingdom Metazoa; phylum Chordata; class Chondrichthyes; order Orectolobiformes; family Rhincodontidae; genus Rhincodon; species Rhincodon typus. The sequence continues at coordinate 12,732 of NW_025968254.1, forward strand.
CAGATGGAATTCAACTCAGCTAAGTGTGAAGTGATTCATTTTGGAAGGTCGAATTTGAATGCAGAATACAGGGTTAATGGCAGCGTGGAGGAACAGAGGGATCTTGGGGTCCACGTCCATAGATCCCTCAAAATTGCGACCCAAGTTGATACAGTTGTCAAGAAGGCGTATGGTGTATTGGCTTTCATTGGCAGTGGAATGGAGTTTAAGAGCCGTGAGGTTACGCTGCAGCTCTATAAAACTCTGGTTCGACCACACTTGGAATATTGTGTTCAATTCTGGTCACCTCATTATAGGAAAGATGTGGAAGCTTTAGAGAGGGTGCAGAGGAGATTTACCAGGATGTTGCCTGGACTGGAGGGTGGGTCTTATGAGGAAAGGTTGAGGGAGCTCGGGCTCTTTTCATTGAAGCGAAGGAGGATGAGAGGTGACTTGATAGAGGTGTACAAGATGATGAGAGGCATAGATAGAGTGGGTAGTCAGAGACTTTTCCCCCAGGGCAGAAATGACTATTACGAGGGGGCATAATTTTAAGGTGACTGGAGGAAGGTATAAGGGAGATGTCAGAGGTAGGTTCTTCACACAGAGAATGGTGGGCGTGTGGAATGCGCTGCCGGCAGTGGTAGTGGAGTCAGATTCTTCAGGGACTTTTAAGCGACTCTTAGATAGGCACATGGAGGATAGTACAATGTAGGGTATGCAGGGTAGATTGATCTTAGTAGGATAATAGGTTGGCACAACATCATGGGCCGAAGAGCCTGTACTGTGCTGTATCGTTCTATGTTCTAGGATCAAACATCTGTCTATCCAAGACTTCAATATATTGAATTGAATGATGGAGACTGCAAAGCCCTCGAGGATAGAGGGCTACAAAGATTCACAACACCTTCTTTTCAAAAAATTCTCCCCATCTCAAAGCTAGATGATCAGACCTTATCCTGAGACTGTGCTCCCACATTTAGATCAGTATTTTGAACCCAAAATGTCAAACCTACTTTGCCATGATTAATTTCCATGGCGCATTGAACTGTATGCACAAAAATGTTCTTAAATTAAATTGGAATTGTATCAGCTCACAAATGAAATGAAATCATTCATTTTTTTGAGGTCTTTGTTTCTGTGAGCTAACCCCTATGGAGAACGATCATGCTCCATTGGGTATCCTAACATTTAAGTCACAGATTGCTCCATAGTTTGATACAATTGATTCTACCTATGACCAGTAATGGACCCCTGATGGGAGGGTTTAGAAGTTACAAGTCAGTTCAAAGGTCAGTGAACAGCAATTAGTAACGAATTATTCGAGAACAGATGAAATGGTATATAAGCTCCATACTGCTGAGCGACATGGAGCTCAGAGGAGCCCTGGTAACCTCATGCTACTAAGCGCTGTGACTGGGGTAGCTCAGAAGCAATTGTTAGCCATAGTGTGGCTCTACGTCTATGTTTAAGTGCTGGAGTTTGGTATGGCTAACATAAGGCAACATAGTCTCTGAAATAGGTCAGTTCAGTTGAAAAAGACAACTAAGGAGGCTGGACCTTACAGCATGCATGACAGATCTGGGATAATGTGCCCTTTCAGTGAAGGCTGTACATGAGGAACCCAAGTAGTATACAGCCTGTAATCAGGCTAGCTCTTTGAAGAAACAGAGTCGAAATTTTTCAAGAAGAAAACAAAGCTTTGTAGAATTTTTGTGACTAGCAGCGATGGCTGCATCAGGGTGAGCTGCTGAGAACAGTAAGGAGACCTGTATAGGTTGTGTACGCTCTTTAATGTGCAGCTTATGGTGTTGTTGACCATAGTTTGCCTGTTCACAGCACAGTGAATCAGTGGTTAGCACTGCTGCCTCACAGCGCTGAGGACCAAGATTCAATTCTTGCCTTGGGCGACTGTCTATAGAACACAGAACATAGAACAGTACAGGCCCTTCGGCCCATGATGGTGTCCGTGTGGAGTTTGCACATTCTTCTCATGTCTGCCTGGGTTTCGTCCGGGTGCTCCGGTTTCCGACCACAGGTGTGCAGGTTAGGTGGGTTGGCCATGCTAAATTGCCCAGTGTTCAGGAGTGTGCAGATTAGGTGGGTTATAGGGGAAAGGGGTAGGGATGGGTCTGGGTAGGATGCTCTTCAGAGGGTCAGTGTGGACATGTTGGGCCGGAGAGCCTGTTTCTACACTGTATCATTCTATGAATGCAAGATAAAAAGCTTTGACGAAATGCATCTAATTTCAGCATAGTCAAGAAAACCATTATTGATTCCTGATTAACTGTTTACAAAATTCTGAGTCTTATCAGGGATTGTAACAAAACTTGGATAGGGTCTTTTTACAGAATCAGTTCAGGGAGTCCCAGTTGAATTCCTAAAGATTTTTGGAGTTGAATGTTCAAAGCTGTTCACAGTTTTACGAAAGGAATAATTTCATTCAGACCATTCAGATGTCTGCAGTGAAAAACGTGGTGAACTCTAATTATAAACCTCATTACAACTTTGTCCAAAAATGGACAAAAGAGTCAAATTCCAGAAACAAATTGAGTATGACTGCACATGATATCAACGTAGCATCTGACTGAATGTAGCATCGAAGAGGTATGTCTTGCAATACTGAGGTAAATGGGAATCAGGGAAAACTCTTCACTATTTGGATAACCTAGGAAAAAGAAAGATGGCTGTGGGCCAATCACCTCCATCCTAGGACACTACTCATTACTAAAAGAACTCCTCAGGATAATGTCCTCAGCCCAATCTTTTACAAAATTATTTTATTTAATGCGAGCATCGCTGGCAAGGCAAGCTTTTGTTGCCTCTGAGATGGTATTCAAAAACTGTCTCTTCAAACTATTACAGTGGTGCACTTGCAGTGGTGTTAGGGAGTGAGCTCCAAGCTAAGACACAACGACAGAAAAGAAATGACAATACAGTTCCAGGTCAGGACTGTTTGAGACTTGGAGGGGAATGTGCATGTGCTGGTGCTCCCATATGTCCAGTGCAGCTCATGAAAGAATAAAAAGGTCAATCAAGAACATAGAGCAGTCCGAATTTTTCTTGCATTGAGTGTTTTATTGCTAACCAACAGAAAGGATCCTTTTTCCATTGATGGCTGCCTTATGCATTATTCATTCCCAGGTATGGTATGCATGGTGTGTACAAAATCAAGTTCTACCCTACACTGATAATGGAACTTCAAGGCAGAAGCTACTAATGTGAGATTTCCTATTTCCCCATGTATGAATTTTCATCAAAAATAAATTACGGTGATTAGTCATAATCAAGCAAAGCACCCTGAATGCTAACCTGTTTGACCTCAGCCTGTAGATGCCTCAGTTGCACACATTGTTCCAATTGCCGGCGGTGCTGCTCTGCAGTGAGGTCCAATTCCTGTTGCTTCTCGTGAAGAAATTCAAGCAGGTCCTGAACACGGGTTGCCATATCAACATCTCTATCACAGGTTAACTCAACACCTAAAGGGTAACAGCAAAGACAGAACATGATTTATTTGAAAATTTTGTTCATTCCGAAACATCTCTTCTAAAAGTGCTGTCCTCGTACTTGGTTGCAGTAATAATCATTTACGTTTCTCGATTATTATCTGATCAAGGGGAAGTGCACATATTCTAAAGACTACAAAGGTTTTTGTCAACACAGGAATGGAAGGTTTGATTTATAAGCAGAGGCTGGGGCTTTTTCCACTGGAGAGTAGGAGGTTAAGGAGTGACCTTACAAAGGTTTATAAAATCATAAGGGGTATAAGATAAGGGGAATGGCAGGTGTCTTTTCCCTAGGATAGAGGAGTTGAAGTTAGGAGGTAAAATTTTAAGTGGAGAAAGTTTTAAAAATGCATGAGGCATAACTTTTTTTTGATAGGGTGTGGTTAGCATGTGGAATGAACTTCCAGAGGAAGTGGTGGATGCGGGTACAGTTACAATGTTTAAAAGACATTTGTATAAGTACGTGAATGGGAAAGGTTGAGGGATAGGGGCCGAATGCAGGCAGGCGGGACTAACTTAATTTGGGATTACGGTCGGCATGGACTAGTTGGACTGAAGGGTCTATTTCTGTTCTGTATGACTGACATCTGCAAGAAGTGTTGACAGGTTCATCACAGCAACTATCCATTATGCGATGATTCTGTCAAGAAGCAGCAGTACTTACTATCAATCTTAGAGATAATATAAAGAATTCAGGGCTAACAGGTCAGTCTTTTCTGGACCTGCATTTCTTGATACATTGTATTCACTGCAAATCCTAAGAACTGCCCATTCATACAAAGCTTCCTATATACTGAGCCACTGTATCTGGGTATAAGTTATACTGTCGATTTATGCCAATTTACTTGTCTCAACAATACAAACAGTTTTCTCCAAGAAAACCTGAGGAATGGACACTCTGGGCCACTTTGCTGTGCCTTTTAGTAGCAAGGTTACTACAGGAGGAGTTCTTCAGGCCATCCTGCCAGTGGGAAAGCACACAATGCAGTAAACTATGATAAATCTAAGAATTCATGACAAATTAAAATAGGCATTGTTGTTTTCTTTATTAAGTAGATGAACCATAAGCATGTACTGATTTAACAAGAATACCTAAATTTGACCACATTTGTAAAAATCTAGAACTAGAAAACCATTGCAGCACAGAGACCATATTCGAATGGTTGAGTTGACATGTGCCATTCTTTCTGTCTACTTCTGAATCCATACAACAGAAATTAATCTCTGGTTTTAACAAAAGGAGCAAGGCACAAAATGACACCTTAGCAGATGGATGATACAAACCTTTGCCAAAATGATTAGAACTTCAATGTGCTCTTTACGTGCTGCTAAACTCCATTTCATATATTTTCATAGCAACCCTCAAAAGAAACACTATAACAAATTACAAAAATGGAAAAAAAAAGTCTTGCTTAATAGAGATTGTGTCTGGCAATTCCGTGTATTATAATTACCACTCAATAAAATTAGTACTGATCCATAAATAACAGAAGTTTAAAGCTATCTTTTGGTTCCGATGAAGAAGTTCTATTTCCGAGATGCCAACGCCATCCTTTCTCTCTGGTGCCTTTGAGCCTGAACATTAATGATCCTGTTATCCTTTCTGACTCCTTTTCCTCTTTGCCACCAAAAGACTTACATTAAGCCGGTTGGCTCAGGCCCCTCTTCAGCACTTCTGTCGAAAACCTTACATATGCCTTTGTTACCACTAAGCTATTCCAAAGCTCTCTTGCTCTTCTTCTCACTTTTCACCTGCTATAAATTTTAGCTCTTCCAAACCTGCAAAAATGATCTTTGGTCAACTATCCAATTGAAAACTTTCATCATGTGGGCACAATCGTGCACATTTTTCTCATTTTATATATTTTATAGTTAAACAGTTCCCAAGTTAAAAGCTGAAACACATTCAGTGGAGCATACCTGAGGCCTGTACTTCATTTACATACTGGAGTAACTCTTGTCCCTGATGGATGACATCAAAAGTTAAGTTGTTCATGGTTAGAGCTTTATCTGCATGGTGCTGCAACCTCTGTTCAGCAAGGGTCAAATCCTCAGTGTCAAAGTCATTCATTTGTTGAGACAGCTCATCATTCCAGGACTCGAGATCTGAAATGATCTGGAAGAAACAGGCCATCGTAACTGATACAACCTATGCCGAATTGGTGCAAGCTTGAACGGAATCATGAGTAGGAAACAATTCCATGTGAACATCATCAGTTTAGCATCAAAATGTTACCATCAAACATACAAACAAGGAACAAGAGTGGGCTGCTCACTCAGCCCTTCGAGGATCCTCCACCATTTACTAAGATCATGGCTGATCTGATTTTGACCTCAATTTTACATTTCTGCAAATCCTTGAAAACTCTTCATCCCTTTGGTAATAAAGAACCTATCTACCTTCGCCTTAAAAATATTTGAAGATTCTGTATTGAATGCCTTCTGAGGAAGGGAACGCCAAAGATTTAACCCTTTGAGAAAAAAAAAAGGCTTTTTCATCTCATTGTTTCCACACTGTAGGGATTCTGACCAATTAGCCGAACACGTCCACAGCGGCCCTCCAAAGAACATCCCACCCAGACCCGCCCCCTACTCCCTCCCTATTATCCTGCATTTCCCATGGCTAATCCACTTAATTTACACACCTCTAGACACTATGGGCAATTTAGCATGGCCAATTCACCTATCCTGCACATTTTTGGGCTGTGGAAGGAAACCGGAGAATCCGGCAGAAACCCACGCAGACATAGGGAAATTGTGCAAACTCCACACAGACAGGGTGGAATTGAACCCGGGTCCCTGGCGCTGTGAGGCAGCATTGCTAACCACTGAGCCACCGCACCGCCCCAAATCTCTGTCTCAAATGGGTGACCCTTCACTTTGTTTTTCAAAAATGGTGGCCCTTAGTTCTAAATTCTCCCACAAAGGAAACATCTTTACCACATCCATCCAGTCATAGGGTCATAGTCACACAGCACAGAAACAGACCCTTCGGTCCAACTTGTCCATGCTTACCAAACACCCTAATCTGACCCAGTCTCATTTGCCAGCATTTGACCCATAACTCCTATTCATATGCCCATCCTGATGCCTTTTGTAGCCCCTGCCACCATTTCTTATGGAAGCTCTTTCCATACAAACACTCCCCTCTGCTTGAAGAAGTTACCCCTCAGGTCCTTTTTAATCTTTCCTCTCTCACCTTAAACCTATGCCCTCTAATTTGGATTCCCCAACTTAGGAAAGGGGCCTTGACTATTCACTCCAACCATAACCCTCATGATTTTATAAACCTCTAAGGTCACCCCTCAGCTTTCTACAGGGCAGGAAAAAAAGCCCCAGCCTATTCAGCCTCTCTCTGTAACTCAAACCTTCCAGTCCCTGAAACATCTTTAAATTTTTTTTGCACCGTCTCAAGTTTAACAACATCTTTCCTATAGAAAGAGGACCAAACCTGTATGCAGTATTCTTAAAGAGGCCTCACTAATGCACTGTACACCCACATCAATGACATCCCAACTCCTATATTTAATGTTCTGACCTATGAAGGCAAACATGCCAGTCACCTTCTTCACCACCCTGTCTAACTGCAACTCCACTTTCATGGAACTACCCACCTGCACCCCAAGGTGTCTGTTTGGTAACATCCCCCAGGGCCCTACATTACCTGTATAATTCCTACTCTGGTTTGCCTTACTAAAATGCAACAATTCACATTTATCTAAATTAAACTCCATCTGCCATTCCTCGGCCTATTGGACCACCTGATCTATTTCCCATTGTACTCTGAGATAATCTTTTTCACTGTCTATGACACCACCTATTTTGGTGTCATCTGCAAACTTACTGACCATACCTCCTATGTTCACATCCAAGTGATTTACATAAATGACAAAAAGCAGTGGACCCATCACCAATTCTTGTGGCACACTGTTGGTCACAGGCTTGCAGTCCGAAAAGCAACTCTCTACCACCTACCTTCAAGCCAATTCTGTATCCAGTCAATTCTCCTCAAGTAAATGTTTCAATTAAGAGACCTCTGACTCTACTAAACTCCAGAGGATATGGGCCTAGCCTCTCTCGCCCTTCCTCATAGGATAATCTACCCATTCCAGATATTAGTCTGGTAAACCTTTCTGAACTTCTTCGAATGCATTAATCTCCTTAATAAGTGAGGTGACCAATAGTTTACACAGTACTCCAGATGCAGTCCCACGAATGTCCTGTATAACTGAAGCATAATCCCCTATTCTTACATTCACTTTCCCTTGCAATAAAGCATGACATTCAATTAACTTTCCTAATTACCGTACCCGCACAATAACCATCTGCAATTCATGCACTAGGACCTAGATCTCTCTACATCTCAGAGACCGGAGACTCTCACCATTTAGATGTTTCTGCCCAAAGGGAAAATTTCACACTTTCCACATTATACTCCATATGCCATATCTTTGCCTAGTCACTTAACCTATGTCACTTTGTAGGCTCCTTATGCCCTTTTCAGAACTCACTTTCCTACCTATTATGGTGTTATCGGCAAATATAGCAACCACATCTTCTGCCCCTTCGTCTAAATCATTTATATAAATTGTTATAAATTGAGGCCCTAGCTTTAACCCGGGTGGAATACTTTACATGGCATCCTACCAGCCTGAAAAATACCTGTTAGACAGCCAATCTTGTTCCAAAACTAATATGTCACCTCCAAAGCCTCCAGCTTCTATTTTTCACAACACTCAAATGTGGTGTCTAATCCAATGCTTTCTGGAAATCTAAGTAGAATACAACCACTGGTTCCCTTTCCCTTTGGCAAAACTGTGTTGCTCTTCTTGCTAACCTTGAACTTATCCAAGTGCCCTGTTATAAAATATTTAACAATAACTTGTAATATTTTCCCTATGACAGATGTTAATCTAACTGGCCTGTAGTTTCAGAGATAGCAAGAACTGCAGATGCTGGAATCAGAGACAACACAGTATGGAGCTGGAGGAACACAGCAGGCCAGGCAGCATCAGAGGAACAGGAAAGTTGACGTTTCGGGTCAGGACCCTTCTTCAGAAATGGGTAGGGGCAAGGGAGCTGGGAAATAAATAAAGACAGGAGGGTTGGGGCTGGGGAAGGTAGGGGGGATGGTGATAGGTGAGTGCAGGTAGGGAGTGGTGGGGATTGGTCAGCGGGATGGGTGCGGCAGATAGGTAGGAGAGAAGGTGGACAGGTTGTGTCAGGTCAAGGAAGCAGGGATGAGATGGAGGGTTGGACATGGGATGAGGCCAGGGTAGGGAGATTTTAAAACTGGTGAATTCCATCTGAATGTTGTTTGGAGTCCTGTAGTCTCCTTCTTCCTGCCTCCCTCCTTTTTTGAATAGTTAGCAGCCATACAGAATCTACTTTGTATGTAATATTGAACTATAACAACATTGCAAATGTAATATTGTGTATTTGGTCAAGAAGAAAGAATACAATTAGAGCAGCATTTATTTACATACTTGCTCAGTCTCAAACTAATTAGGCCAAAATAAATAATTCATCAGATTTCAGTTGAAACAGTTTCACTTGATATTAAACTAACATTCACTTATTGGGATTAGTGGCTATTTTAAAAAAAGTTGAATTTTCAAACTAATCACTATTTTCAAAGTTTCTGAGCAGTGTTATCTAACTTATAAAAAACACCGCCTTCATAAACTACGTAATTTCACAAAATAACTTATACTTCAACAGTCATAAACTCAAACATCAATACTAATTCATACATATTCTTTTAAAATCCCAACTCCGATCAGCATGGACATGCACTCGGCCTAAACTCTGCAGCGCAGGATGCAACTGGTCCATTACCTAAGCAGCAAACCTGTGGTAAAGTAAGACATGTGTCTTTTACCCAACCCAGTATTTCTAACTGAACTTATTTGATGAGCTACACCAATATACGGCAAAAATAAAATCATTGAAAGGACAAGTGATCCCCACTCCAGGTTGCTGCAGTAAAAAAAAATTCTCTAAATGTAAAAAAAATCCAATGTCATTTTATTAGTTACTTTCAATATTCCAACATTTGCAAACATTATAAAGACAATGACATATTCACATGTAAATACTGATTCATTCATCTTTAAAGATGAACTTCACAATCACCTGATTATATCAAAACACAGTCCAATATTACCTGTGAGCTGCAGGGAAAATGGAACTGGCCAACTTTCTGCAAAAATATTACATTTAGAACTCAGACACAGTTGTAACCTGAACCACAGCCAGAAAAAAACTAATGATTCATTTTATATAACTCATGTGAGCTATGTGTGTGAAATTACGCTAGTACAACTCAAATTACTCACCAACTAAATTGAAAAATGTATTGATTCTAGTTATGAGTATTAATTTTGAACATGCACAATAATATAGATGTGTTAAATTGTTACACTAATTCATCTTCTTTTCGAATTGTTTGCTCTATTGTTCCAAGTATTACCTCTCATGATGGTACAGCTCCTGACCATCTGGGTGCCCTGCACACTATAACCATTATTCACATATTAGTGCACACAATGTATAGCAGTGAAGTATTTGACTGTACAAGACGAAAGAGCTTCATTTTGGTTTCAGTCAACATTCAAACATGTATTCTCTAACAAATATTGGGAAAAAGAAAGTTGATTGATTCAAGGTATTGATGCCAATTGCAATGTTCAACCAAGAACAGACAACTTGATATTTCAGGGAGTGAACCAGTGATTTTTTTGGTCAGGGTAGCAGTTACGGTTACAGTTAATGGTTACAACACTGGTTGCAGTTGAGGTCAGATTTGCTTACGAGCAACATTACTTAATTTTGAACACTTTCGAAATGAGTCAGAATCACAGAAATGTACAGCGTGGAAACAGACCCTTCAGTCTAACTTGTCCAAGCCGATCAGATACCCTAGATAAATCCACTCCCATTTGTAATCACTTGGCCCATATCCCTCTAAACCTTCCTATTCATACACCCATCCAGATGCCTTTTAAATGTTCTATTTGTACCTGACCCCACAACTTCCTCTGGTAGCTCATTCCATACGTGCACCACCCTCTGCGTGAAAACATTGCTCGTTCGTCCCTTTTAAAACTTTTCCCTCTCATCTTAAACACAAAAGTTTATGGGACTCACCCACCCCTGGGCAAAAGGCCTCATCTATTTATCCTATCCATGCCCCTCATAATTTTATAAATCTCTATAAGGTTGGCCCTCAGCAACAGACGCTCCAGGAAAAACAGCCCCAGCTTATTCAGCCTCTCCCTATAGCTCAAATCCTCCAATCTTGGCAACATTCTTTTTAAACATTTCTGTACCCTTTCAACTTTCACAACATCCTTCCTATAGCAAGGAGACTGTAATTGCACACAGTACTCCAAAAGTGACCTAACCAATGTCCTGTACAGTCAAAACATGACCTCCCAGCTCCTATAATTAATTCACTGACCAATAAAGGCAAGCATACTAAATGCCTTCTTCACTATCCTGTCTACCTGCAACTCCACCTTCAAGGAGCTATGAACCTGCACTCCAAACTCACTTTGTTCAGCTCCCCAGGACATTACCATTAAGTGTCTAAGTCCTGCCCTGATTTGCCTTTCCAAAATGCAGCGCCTCACATTTATCTAAATTAAACTCCACCTGCCATTGGCCCATCTGACCAAGGTCCCGCTGTACTCTGAGGTAACCTTCTTTGCTGTCCACTACACCTCCAATTTTTGTGTCATCTGCAAACTTACTAACCATAAATTTTACTTTATTTGCTAATTTTGCAAATTGCTGTGAAACACATCACAAAGTCACACAGCATGGAAACAGACCGTTCGGTCCAACCTGTCCATGCTGACCATGTTCCCAAACTAAACTAGTCCCACCTGCTTGCATTTTGCCCATATTCCTCCAAATTCTTCCTATTTATGAACTTATCCAAAAGTCTTTTAAATGTTATAACTGTACCTGCATCCACCACTTTCTCTGGCAGTTCACGCCACACAAGAACCACTCTGTGGCCCTCATGTCCTTTTTAAATCTTTCTCCTCTCACCTGAAAAATATGTCTCCTCATTTTGAACTCCCCCATCCGAGGAAAAAGACTCGTCATTCACCTTATCTATGCCCCCCTAATTGTATAAACCTCAAAGTCACCCCTCAACCTCCTACACTCCGGTTAAAAGAAAAACTCCCAGTCTTTCCAGTTTATTTTTATTTCTCAAACCCTCTATTTCCTGCAATGTTCTGGTAAATCTTTTCTGAACCCTCTCCAGTTTAATAATATCCTTCCGATAACAGGGTGACCAGAACTGTACGCAGTACTCCAAAAGAGGCCTTAATGTTCTGTACAACCTCAACATGACTTCCTAACCCCTACACTCAAAAGGTCCAAGCAACAAAAGCAAGCATGCGAAACACCTTTTTAGCAACCCTGTCTACCTGTGATGCAAATTTCAAGAATTTTGCACCTGAACCTCTAGGTCTTTCTATTCTACCATTAATTGTGTAAATCCTGTCCTTATATTTTTTTCCCCTATTCGTTCATGGAATGAGGGCATAACTGGCGAGACCTGTATTTATTTCCCCATCCCCAATTGCCCAGAGGGCAGTCAAGAGTCTACCACATTGGAGTCACATGTAGGCCAGACCGATAAGGATGGCAGTTTTCCCTCCCTAAAGAATATCGGTGAGTTAGATGAGTTTCAACGACAAACGACAACAGATTCATGGTCATTGTTCGACTCTTAACACCAGATTTTTATTGATTTCAAATTCTACT
>NW_025968255.1:0-25000 GCF_021869965.1 Rhincodon typus
CCAATCCTCAGGTTTATCAGTTTTTTTTTGCCATTTTGTATTTTTTTTTGCACCTAATACATCTCTATCTTCCCTCTTAAGCCATGATTTGGCCACTGTTCTCTTTGTATTCTTACACCAGCGAAGAATAAACAATTTTTGTATTTCACCTGTTTGTTTTAAATGTTTGCCATTGCCTATCCACTGTCATTTCTTTTGGTAACATTTCCCAATCCACCAGCATGACTGGAGGTGTCAATACATGTCAATCAGCAAGAGGTTTCCTTGCCTGTGTTTGATGTGATGCTACAAGACACTTCGAGATCCAGATTAATACTGACTGCATATCACTGGATCTATCCTGCTGATGACAGAGGATATATCTACTGATGGTGCTGTCTGGGACAGTGTGTGTAATGCATGATTCAGGAATTACGCCTGGTCTATGAGACAGATCGCTAAATTTCAGCACTAGCAGTGTTAATGAGGTGGCTTTTGCAGAGTTGACAGGGCTGTGTTTGTTGCCTTCCTTGCTAGTGCCTTATTGATGCCAGGTGGTCGTTCTGGTTTCATTACTTTTTCTTTTGAGACTTTCTAGCTTTGATACAACTGAATCGCTTGCTAGGCTATGTCACAGGATTCCAGCAATACTGCTTTGAGTCTCAAGTCACAGAACATAGAGCACAGTACAAACCCTTCGGCCCACGATGTTGTGCCGAACTTTTACCCTAAACCTAAGGTCTATCTAACCATCCTTAGATGGCTAGACCATCTAAGGATGGCAGTTTTCCTTTCCTGAAGAACATCTCTGAACCAGGTGGGTTTTTATGGCAATTCACAATGGTTCCATAGTCACTTTCAATTTCAGATTTAAAATGATTTCAATCATTTCACACTTCAATCATTATACAGTCAGAGATGTACAGTATGGAAACAGACCCGGGGAAGACAGAGATGGGGGAAAGAGAGTGTGTGCGTGTGCGCGCGCGCACGTGCAAGCGCGCGCACGTGCAAGTGTGGTAGGGTCACCTATAGTCCGACATGATTCCAGTTGAGGCCATCCTCACGGGTACCGAGCTTGGCTATCAGCCTCTGCTCGGTGACTCTGTGTTGTTAAGTATCCTTAAGTCTGTTTTGGAGGTCGTTTACCTGAAAATCCGAGGCTGAATGTCTTCAACCACTGGAGTGTTCCCCCGCACAGGCACACACATGTTCTCTCCCACACACACACACACTCTCTCTCTTTTTCTCCACGCACATGCCCCTCTCTCTCACACACACACACACACACACTCTCTCTCCAACTTCACTCCCTCCAAACACACACACAAGAATCTATCATAGAATCCCTGCAGTGTGGAAACAGGCCCTTCAGCCCAACAAGTCCACACCGACCCTCAGAGCATCCCACCCAGACCCATCCCCCTATAACCCACCTAATCTACACATCCCTGAACACTACAGGCAATTAAGTGTGGCCAATCCACCTAGACTGCACATCTTTGGACTGTGGGAGCAACCACAGGAAACCCACACAGACGGTCGCCCAAGGATGGAATTGAACCTGCGTCCCTGGTATTGTGAGGGAGCAGTGCTAAGCACTGAGCCACTGCGCCGCCCCAATCTATGGAGTGAATCTGTATTTGCAGATGCATTCTGTTTTGTTCAAAAAGCACACAATTTATAGACTGTCAATCAATGTGGCATTTTATAAATTCCTACTTTGCAAAGAAACTGAGGGGCAGCACAGTGGCTCTGTGGTTAGCACTGCAGCCTCAGAGTGCCAGGGACCCGGGTTCGATTCCACCCTTGGGCCTGTCTGTGTGGATTTTGAACATTCTCCCCGTGTCTGTGTGGGTTTCCTCCGGGTCCTCTGGTTTCCTCCACAATCCAAAGATGTGCAGGCTAGGTGGACTGGCCATGCTAAATTGCCCATAGTGTTCAGGGATGCGTAGATAAGGTGGGTTAGAGGAGGATGGGTCTGGGCGAGATGCTCCGAGGGTCTGCATCGAATTGTTGGGCCGAAGGGCCGGTTTCCACACTGTAGGGATTCTATGATTTCTATGATTCAAATAAAACCAGTCTGACTCCAAACCAAAATACAAACAGATTCTAAACAGGGCCTTACACCTAACATGCATTGTCTGACCTAAAATGTCACCTCTTCTTTACACTGATAAAACCTTTACTTCACTCAGGGCAGTGACTTCAAAGGAATTCAGGGATTTACATATACATATTAATCAATTAAAACATTCCAACTGTTTAATGATTTAATAGCATCTTAGGTTTGTTCAGTACATCCTCATCAGTGGTGTAACCCTTTGATCTCTTAATTATAAATTCTGTGTCTGATACTCCTCTCTCACTAACACCTGAAGGAGAAGTGAGGCTCAGAAAGCTTGTGTTTTCAAATAAACCTGTTGGACTGTAACCTGATGTTGTGTGATTTCTGACCTTGTCCACCCCAGACCAACACCGGCACATTCACATCATGGCTTTCCAAGTACAAGTGCTTTCTAACATCTCTCTCTCCTGAATAGCTTTACCTCATTTCTTAGATTATACCCTCAGTTCTAGATTCTTCAACTAGTGGACCAATTTATCTTTATTTACCCTGTCCTTCTCTGTTTATATCCTGAACACCACGTGCATGTTCCTCTCCAAGGCACACACCATCATAACTTGAAACATACGACCATTCCTTCACTGTCACTGTGTTAAATCATGGTATTCCCTAACAGTACCTCAGCAGTAGGGTTTACCTTCACATGAAGGACTGCAGTCGTTCAAGAAGGCAGATCACCAGCAACTTTTCAAGGGCAATTTGAGATTGGCAATCAATACCGTCCCAGCCACTGAAGCTGTGACTGAAGGAACAAAAAATTATTAAGATACCCTCCAGAGCCATCACTTCCTGAGGCAGGATTTTAATCTGGAGATTCTGGCCCAAGTTAGGGACGCTACCACTGTACAATAATATCTCTTCTATCGTTCATTCCAGATATCCAATTTAATATGCTGAGGTCTATCACCACCAGGTGGTGCTATAGTAAAAGCAACACGACAGGATAAAAAAACTGGATTGCTTACAAGAAACAATTCAGCTCTCAATTTCAACAATAACTGTGATTACTTGTAATAAGTACCTTTAAATACAAAAGAAAATACCGGGGATACTAGAATTCTAAAATGAACGAGAAAATACTGGAAACTCAGAGGCCTGGGCAACGCCTGGTAAGGTAGAAATAACCTGCAATCATAATGTGCTTTTCACTGTCACCTAATGTCCAAAATCACTTCACAGAAAAAGTACTTTTTGGAGGCGTTGATGGCTGTTGTGGTATAATATGTGGGAAAGGGCAGGACAGTAGCGCAGTGGTTAGTACTGCTACCTCACATTGCTAGGGATACAGATTTGATGCCAGCCTCAGGCGACTGTGTGAAGTTTGCACGTTTTCACCGTGTCTGCATGGGTTAGACAGATAGAGTTTCTGCATTCTAAGAGGTTAACTGATAAAAAGAATGACGTGAGGCAAAAGGAGGTGATTATTTCAGATGTTGATTCCGATGCAATGCTGACTTACATCAGCAGGCCCAGATCAGGGTTTATTTTGTGAATTTACAAATGAGAACAAAATAGTGGGAGAGTTTCTACACAGGTTCAGGGTGTACTGGGAGGGAACAATGAACTCTATCTAAAGTTATTAATCTACAGCGTTAAGTATTGTCTTCAGGCCAGAATTCAATACAAAACATATTCAGAACTCTCTTCGGAGTAGAAATGAGGATAACAGTTTAAGAACAACGATGTACAATGTACATCTTTAAAAATGTACAATGGAATTGATTTCTAAGATGGGGGTAATTTGCTCCATTTTCCTGTAATGTACAAACAGTTACTTTTATGAAGAAGCCTTTTGACAAGGTTTGCAACTTTTAATTCCCTGTTCACTTTAATTATTTAAGAAAACAAAATTATCATAAACCAATAAATTTATGAGTAGCAAATTTACATAATAAATGAAGTTTAGGGATTAAATGAAGTTTCCAAGTGAACAACATAGTCTCTCAACTCCATTCTCCCAACTTCTGCCTAAACCCCCGGATTGCCTCATCAATCAAGAACGTATGCTTTTTCTTTTGCTTTTTATGCTGTCCCTGACTTCACTTGTCAGCCATAGTTGCATCATCCTCGTCTTAGAATGTTTCCTCTTCCTTGGAATGAATTTCTGGCGTTCCTCCCGAATTATTTTGAGAAAATCCTGTCACTATTGCTCCACTGTCTTCCCTTTAAGGCTTCCCTTCCCAATCAACTTTGGACAGCTCCTCCCTCATATCTTTGTAGTTCCCTTTACTCAATTGTAATGCTACAACACCTGATTCAAGTTTATACCTCTCAAACTACAGGTTGATTTCCATCATACTACAGTCATTGCTCCCAAGGGCTCCGTCATTGAAAGCTCCCTGTTAAATCTGCAAATCCAGAGCTGCATGTCCCCTAGTGATCTGCAATCTCATCGACATATCATGAATTCTTTTTGAGATCCACTCCCAACCCGATTTTCCCAGTCTACCTCCATACTGAAGCTTCCCATAATTATTGTAATAGAAAAGACATGCAATTTATTTTCTTCCCCACATCCTTACTATTGGTAGGAGGCTTGTACAGAACTCCCATCAGAACCTTTTCCTTTGCAGTTCCTCTATCTACTCAGATCCTATGCCTTCTGATTTTGTATTGCTTCTTGCTTTCGATTTAATTTCATTTCTTACTGACAAGGTAACCCTGCCCTCTTGATAAGACGTGTATCCTAGGATATTTAGTTACCAGTCCTGATCTCCAGCCTTTGGGACTCTCTATCCTGGCCAGAGAGAACAGTGTCTATTCCCTTGGCTATACGATCCCCGATTACAACGACATCTCTTTTTTCTCCCCTCTTGAATGGTTCCCTGTACCATGGTACTATGGTCAGTTTGCTCATCTTCCCTACAGCCCCCATTGTTGCTTCCTGCGTGGCTGACAATCTCAAACCTCTACCTATCTCACTCCTAGTCACTCTCTGTAGACCCTGACCACTGGTCAAATTTCAGGTAGCTAATCTAAGGGGTGTGACTACCTTCTGAAATACAGCATCCAGGTAACTCCCCATTCCTGGTGTGTTGCAGTGTTTGATGCCCAGACTCCAGCTCATCCTTCTGGGCTGGAGCTCCTCAAGCAATCAACACTTCATACAGATGTGGTCACTATGAACCACAACGGGGTCCACCAAATCCCACATCATGCAGTTACAACACACTGCCTGGCTCGGCAACTCTTTTTAATTACTTTGTTCTTAATTTGATTTTTACAAATTTCATACTGGTCTTTCAGTTTGTTGCCTGGAAATATTTCCCCTAGTTACCTTCAATCTGAAAGTAAACGAAAATTGATAGTCAAATTAGTAGCTATTACCACCCTTTGAACATACAGTTTACCTGTCATATCACTCTTTTGCACTGGGTTTCAATTTATTCTGTTAAAAAAAAAACCTTATAAGCTATGAGCCAAAACATCAAGCAAAAAGCACCTCTTCTGCTCTGCACCGAGTTCACAGGCTGCTCTAAAATCCCTAATGTGTCCTTCTGTCAGCTCCCTTAACAACCTTTTCACTCGGCTACTGAATTTTAAGCTTTGAAAATGAAGAAAAGATTCATTTATATGAATCTTTTCTTGTTTCATTCTATCACAAAATAGGCATCAACTTGTGGAAGAGGAAGTCAGTGCTGTGAATAGCATTAGCTAGCTGACCACCATGTGCAGATTCTTGGAGTAGCTGTGCCTGTGCACAGTTTAGAGGGAGCAGTGCTGATAGGGTGAGACACAAGGTGTAGGGTGGAGGGTAATGAACAGCTCAGATTGCTGGTCCGAGTGACCTTTTCCTAAATTCAGTGTATTTCATTATCTTTCCTGCTGAAAATGAACTTGCATACACCGGGCATGATTTCAAAGCTTACAGATGGCAAAAAGCGAATGATAGAATTTTAAAGAAAGTGCAGGAACAGAGAAAAAAAAATCTTCAACAGTGATGGGATAAGTTATTTCGTAAGCATATGGAATCTTTTGGTTTATTATTAGAGGATAGAGCACAGAATTCACAAAGTTATGCAAATCACTGCTACAGCCTCATCAGGAGGACTTTGTCCACTACTAGACCCGCACTTGGAGAAGGATCTCAAGCTCTTTGGAAAGGGGGCAGAGTAGGTTTACAAAAATGGGAGCAGGGATGAGGGGCTTTAGTTATTGAAAAATTAATTTCAACCAATTAACATTCCCCAGCACATTTTGGTTTTGATTTGTTCATTTCAACTTCATCTCCCTTTAGCAGGTCTGTTTAAAGTGCGTACTGAAAAACATGTCAAAGCTCATTTCCAGAAATCCAACTGTGTAAAAAGTAAATACAAATTAATGATGCAGCATCAAGAAAATGAATGGTTCAATGCACAAATACTTCACACTGCGGTAATTTATTTTCCAAGCTAATGTACCAATTATTATGATATCGTTTCATAAATTCTTTCATGGGATATGCGTGTCGCGAGTTGGGCCAGCATTTCTTGCCCATTCCTAGATGCCTTTGAGAAGGGGTGATAGGCTGTCTTCTTGAACCGCTGCATAGCGGCTCAGTGGTTAGTACTGCTGCCTCACAGGGGCAGGGACCTGGATTCGATTGCATGCACCAGCGGCTGTCTGTGGGGAGTTTGCACATTCGCCCGGTGTCTGTGTGGGTTTGCCCCCACAGTCCAAAGGTGTGCAAGTTAGGTGAACTTGCCATGCCAAATTTCCCATAGGATGTGCAGGCTAGGTGGATTAGCCATGGGAAATGCAGGATTACAGGGATAGGGTAGAAAGGTGGGTCTGAGTGGGATGCTCTTTGGAGGGTCGGTGTAGACTCAACGGGCCAAACAGCCTCCTTCCACACATTAGAAATTCAATGATTTATGAGTTCTACTCCCACGTTGCCTCCAAATTACCTGAACTATATACTTGTGTTAGTTGTGTCTCACTCTGAATGTGATCTTCCTTGCTGAATTCAGCTAGCAACGCATAATGTATCACAAACATTATGGGTCTCTGTGTATCTTATGTTTTTTTTTTAGAAAAATCAAACACTGAGCTCCATATTGCCCAAGCCTGCACAAGCAGGAGTATTTTAAAATCAGGCTTTGCACAGCCTCACCTGTGCAACTTCTTCAAAATCCTCATGCCGTTTCTGTAGAGCCCTGGCTCTGTGCAATGACTTCCCCACTCCAGTGTGTTTGCTGAGAAAGGCCTCTCCATGATTTTCAATCCAATCCAATACCTACAAAATTTAATAAAAAAAGACACTGGGTTAGGAACACACTATCAGATACCTTCAACAAATCAACAATCATGAGCTGGAATTTTACCAATGACTAATATATTATCAGTTTCTGGGTCAAAAGCAATTATCAACTAAGGTAAAGGACATTCTTTGGCAGATTAATCTCCTTCAATATTCATCAACCATTGCTGATATTTCTTGAGCTGTTGTAATGAAAAAGCCAAAACAATTACAATGCAACACATCATGTACTCATGGGGCCAAACTCTGCAGCAATGATCCTGACAGTTGGGAAGAAATCCAAAAGAAATACCTCCCGAGCCAGTTCCATCAAGCCATAATCTGGTTGGCATCAGGATGCCTGTCCAGTTAAGGGTAAAGACCTCACTTCTGTAAGCAGCCAGGCAATTCGATGGCCAGGAGCACCATCAGGAGCAGTGACCACTGGGGCTGCAAGCAGCAAGAAGCAGCATGAGGGACCAAGTCCCAGAATGAAGCTGAGTAAGGAGACAAGTCAGGCAGGCCACAGCCAAGGAACAAATGTTTCTTGTGAGGGCAGGAGGAGTCATGGCTGTTGGTAACAGTGGGGAAATGAGCATTACATGGCTTGCTTTTACTGCTGGAGATGAGAGGGTCCATGTGCTACAGCGTATTTTAAGAGGACCTCTCTTCACCGGGCCACCCACCCCAAACTCCAGAACACCCCACTTAGGCCCACAGGAAGATCGCCTGCTTTTACTGGTTGAAAACAAGAGCGTAAGACATAGCAGTGGGTGTGGCCTTTGCACCAGCTTCACCATTTAAGTTGGTCAGCCTAATCTTGAGCTTCAACTCTACATTCCTGCCCGCTCCCTTTATCCCATGATTTAAAGATAGCAAAACTCTGTACATCTCAGCCTTAAGTTTGTTTAAGAACAATGCATCCACAACCCTCTGGGGTAGAGAATGCCTCAGAGTCACAACCCTTTAAGTGAAGTAATTCCTCCTCAGTCGGTCCTAAATGATCAGCACCCTTACCCTAAGACTGAGCCCTGTTTTTTAGATCCCAACTAATTGAAACAATCAGCACCTGCCTCTTCAGAGTCTTATATATCTCAACATGATTCCCTTTCCTTCATCTAAATTCCAGAGAATCTAGATTCAATTCTCAAATATCAACTTAAACATTTGCAGCATCACCTCCAATTCATGCATATCCTTTTGTAAATGTGGAGGCAAAAACTGCAAAAAGTACTTCAAGTATAATTGCACCAAAACCCTATACAACTTTGACAAGACCTTTTATTCCTGTATTTCAACACCCTCGCAATAAAGGTCAACACATAATTTGCCTTCCTAATTCTTGCTGCATTTGTACAGTGACTGAGCAGATACATGATGTAATAGCACAGCATTTAGAAATCAAGCAGTCAAATAAAAGCAAAATATTGCAGGTGCTGGAAATCTGAACCAACCAAACTGGTGGAGAAACTCATCAGGTTTGGAAGCATCTGCGGAGAGAATAACAAAGCTAATGTTTTAATCCAATATACTCGATTGTAACAACGTCAGCCAGCTGAATCTCGTAGAATGAGTTCTCTGATTGGGGTTGTTAATCCGGTCCAATCAGCGAGCTCTGGCTGACAGATACTGGGGTGGCACGATGGCCAAGTGGTTAGCACTGCTACCTCACAGCGCCAGGGACCCGGGTTCAATTCCACCTTCAGGTGACTATCTGTGTAGAGTTTGCGCATTTTCCCCACATCTGCGTGGGTTTCCTCTGGGTGCTCCGGCTTCCTCCCACAGTCCAAAGATGTGCAGGTTAGGTGAATTGGCCGTGCTAAATTGCCTGTAGTGTTCGGGGATATGTAGCTTAGGTTAGTTATAAGGGGATGGGTCTGGGTGGGATGCTCTGAGGGTCAGTGTGGACTTGTTGGGCTGAAGGGCCTATTTCCACACTGTAGGGATTCTATGTTCACGCGAGTTCAGGTCTCATGGAACATCAATTTACAACTTTCACACAACTTAAAAAAGAGTGAATATTCATATTCTTAAAAGTGAATACGTCCTAACTTCCCTACATTATATTGTACTCAATCAGTCATCTTGTCACTCACTCATTTAATCTGTCTATACCTACTTGCACCTTTTGGGTCCTCCCCTCAGCTTAGTTTTGTAGCTAAGAACTGTAAAAAATCTGTCAGGCATGATTCCCTTTTCATGAAGCCATGCTGACTTTGCTTGAATTTATGCAAACACAGAAAATGTTGGAAAAGCTCAGGAGGTCTGGCATCAACTGTGGACAGAGAAACGGAATTAATGTTTCAAGTCTTATATAACACTTCTTCAGAATGCTTCTTCATGAGTTCCGAAGAGTATACTGGGCTTTAAACATGAGCTTTGTTACTCTCTCTGCAAATGCTTCCAGATCTGATGAGTTTCTCCACCAGTTTGTTTGGTTCAGATTTCAAGCACCTGCAATATTTTGCTTTTATTTGACTGCTTGATTTTACCACGTATTTCTAAATGCTCTGCTATTACATCATGTATCTGAATCAGGTAGTGATTGTAACAAGGTCAGCCAGGTGGACCTCATAGAATAGAGTTCTCTGATTGGGGTTGTTAATCCAGTCCAATCAGCAAGGTCTGGCTGACAGATAAAGAGAAGTGTCAGACATTCTGACTCAGTGAGAGCTGGACCAGTGTCAAGGACTCTCCATGTAAATAAAGCTGGAATTGCTGATGGAATATCGGCCTCAGTGGAGTTATTTCAGTGGCAATGAGAGTAAACCACATTCCTGAAGAAATTCACTCGCAACAGTAGTCTTTCAGTTAGGGTAAAGCATTTCTGTCATCATGATGCTGTTTGGGAAGCTTGACTCGTTTGGCCCTGCCGAAGACAGGGCCCAGTATGTGGAAAGAATGCATTTTTTTTAAAAACGGGCAAATGTAAAGCAACAAGAATTCTCCTGACAGCTTATCGACTGCAACTTTTTTTGGTTATGAGGAGCCTAACTTTTCCTGTGGCACCGGATACCAAAATTTTTAAAGAGTTGGTGGACTTAGTTAAGGAATATTGTGAGCCCAAGCCAATTCTAATTTTGAGATGCTATTGGTTTTACTCAGCAATTCGAGAACCAAGGGAATCCATAATTGGCATTTTTGACTAGGTTAAGATGACTGACAGAGGTATGTGGCTTTGGTTTAACCCTTAATAAGGTGCTGAGAGACCAGTTAGAATATGGGATTAATAATGTGACCATGTGACTAGATGAAGCCCAACTGGATTTGAAACAGGCATTCTAACTGGCTTTATCTTTGGAAAACACAGCAAGTGGAGTATAAGAACTACAGGGTGTTCTGAGGGAAGTGGACACCCTCACCAGTCCAACCGAGCGTGAAGAACGCCACTTGAGTGAAGGCACAGCCTCGCTCAGGACATATCGTGAACAGAGGGACTCCAGGTCAGCCCACAGCAAAACCCAGAATAAAGCCATACCTCAGCCAAATGGTAAAAATTTTCTTCAAGATCTGGTCCAGCACGCCATTGTAGTTGCTGCTGGTATGCAAAATTGAGATAGCAAAGGAGTCCCACTAGATCTAAATTGAGTAACAGAACTCATAAGCCAGTATTCAGGAGAATACACACCCTGAAAAGTCCATGTACATGTGTTTTGGAACAGTTAAGTTGCCGAGTAACATCCAAATCAGAACGTCTGAACAAAATGTCACCCAGTTGTAACGAAGGTCGATAGTGGCACAACTATTTCAGTGACTACAGAACCAGCCTTTAACAAAATTCACTCTGGACTCCAACCCTCAAGTTTGCATAAGACATCAGCTAGACTGAGAACGTATACCGGAGAGCTTTTACATATTAAGGGTACAACTTTGGTTCTGGTCTCTTATCAGAAGCAGCTGGTTCAGCTACCAGTGACTACAGTAAAAGGCTTTGGCCCAAGCTTGAAGGGACAAAATTGGCTGTGAGAGATTCACCTAGATTGGTATAACATTTTACAATTACAGAAAAGGTGCCTGAGCGAAATCCTGATTAAATACCCTTAAGTCATTCAGGAAGGTCTACGGACTATGAAAGGAGTCAAGGCACACTTGCATGTTGACCAGGAAGCAATTCCACAATTCTACATTCCACCCAGTGCCTTTTGCCTTACAGGCAAAAATAGACGCTCAAATCAGAAGACTGGAAAGTGAAGGAATCATCAAACTAATCCAGTTTGTGGAATGGGCAGCACTGGTCAGATCGATTTTGAAGCCCGGTGGGTGGGTTCGCCTTTGTGGGGATTTTAAACAAACAGCAAATTGCTTTTCGCAGCTGGGTAACTATCCAATTTCTTACATAGAGGATATATATGCAAAGGTGACGGAGAGCTATCCTTCATGAAGCTGGACATGAGCCATACGGCACGGTAGCTCAGTAGTTAGCACTGCTGCCTCTCAGCACCAGGGACCAGTGTTCGATTCCGGCCTTGGGTGGCTGTTTGTGTGGAGTTTGCACATTCCCCCCATGTCTGCGTGGACTTCCACCAAGAGCTCCAGTTCTCTCCCACAGTCTAAAGATGTGCAAGTTAGGCGGATTGGTCATGCTAAATTGCCCTGTAGTGCCCAGAAATGTGTGGGCTGGGTGGATTGGCCATGGGAAATGCAGGGTTACAGGGATAGGGTGGGATGCTCTTCAGAGGGTCGGTGTGGACGTAATGGGCCAAATGGCCTGCTTCCTCACTAGAGGAAATCTATAATTTCTCAGGAGCACTGTTGAAATCCTTAGTGTTGCATATTTGCAATTGCAGTAAGATGAGGATTCTCAGAAGTATACCACAATTAATACCCATAAGGGTTTATATCAATATACGAGGGAGTATAATCAGCCTGTGCAATTTTTCAGCGGATGATGGAGAACATTGTGCAAGATCTACTCCAGGTCACCATTTATCTAGATGGGATGCTAATAAGCAATAAGGAGTACTTAGAGACCTCAGACATAGTCTTTTGAGAATTCTTCCAGGCGGGCAATATGCCCAAGGGAAAAGTGTAATTTCCAGGCATCCCAAGGTGATCAAATGTGCCCCAGCTCCCTTGTGTGCTCTGGGGCTTGGGTCTTTTCCAGGGTTGGTGAATTATTATGGAAATGGAATAACTGCACAGAGGGTGGTATCTCATCGCCAAATGACCCTTTTATTTACACGTGCATGGTGCACTGGCTGTTACCAGCCAGTTCGGAGTCAGTCTCTGAAGTGAGAAGACTCTGAATCCCCTGTTTATATCTGTCAGCCAGGGCTCCCTGATTGGTGTTGTTAATCTGGACCAATCAAGGATCGCACAGTAAATTAAAGAACAAAGAATGAAGAAAATTACAGTACAGGAACAGGCCCTTTGGCCCTCCAAGCCTGCACCGACATGCTGCCTGTCACAACTAAAACCCCCTACCCTTCTGGGGACCGTACCCCTCTATTCCCATCCTATTCATATATTTGTCAAGGCGCCCTTTAAAACTCACTACTATCTTATCTGCTTCCACTACCTCCCCAGGTAGCGAGTTCCAGGTACCCACCACCCTCAGTGTAAAAAAACTTGCATCGTACATCACCTTTAAACCTTGCCCCTCGCACCTTAAATCCATGGACCCTGGTAACTGATTCTTCCAACCTGGGGAAAAGCTTCTGACTGTCCACTCTGTCCATGCCCTTCATAATCTTGTAGACCTCCATCAGGTCCCCCCCTCAACATCCGTCGTTCCAGTGAGAACAACCCAAGGTTCTCCAACCTCTCCTCATAGCTAATGCCCTCCATACCAGGCAACATCCTGGTAAATCTTTTCTGTACCCTCTCCAAAGCTACCACATCCTTCTGGTAGAGTGGCAACCAGAACTGAACACAATATTCCAAATGCGGCCTAACTAAGGTTCTATGAAACTGCAACATTACCTGCCAAGTTTTAAATTCAATGCCCTGGCTGATGAAGGCAAGCATGCCGTATGCCTTGTTGACTACCCCTTCCACCTGCATTGCCACTTTGTGACCTGTGTACCTGGACACCCAGATCCCTCTGCCTATCAGTACACTTCAGGGTTCTGCCATTTACAGTACATTTTCCATCTTGATTAGACCTTCCAAAATGCATTACTTCACATTCTTCCGGATTAAACTCCACCTGTCATCTCATTGCCCAAGTCACCAACAAATCTATATCCTGCTCTATCCTCTGACGGCCCTCATCGCTATGTGCAATTCCACCAACGTTTGTGTCATCGGCAAACTTATTAATCAGACCAGTTACATTTTCCTCCAAATCATTTTTTTTTAAAAATTTTTATATATATAAAAAAACCAAACAGGAAAGGTCCCAACATTGATCCCTGAGAAATGCCACTAGTCACAGCACTCCATTCAGAAACGCACCCTTCCACTGCTACCCTCTGTCTTCTATGACCGAACCAGTTTTTTTATCCATCTTGCAAGCTCACCTCTGACTCCGTGCGACTTTACCTTCTGTATCAGCATGCCATGACAGACCTTGTCAAAGGCCTTACTGAAGTCCATGTAGACAATATCCACTGCCCTACCCTCATCAATCATCTTCATCACTTCCTCAAAAAACTCAACCAAATTAGGGAGACATGACCTCCCCTTCACAAAACCATGTTGCCTCTCACTAATGCACCCATTGATTTCCAGGTGGGACTAAATCCTGTCTTGAAGAATCCTCTCCAATAATTTTCATACCACTGACATAAGGCTCACTGGCCTGTAATTAGCTGGATTATCCTTGCCATCCTTCTTAAACAAAGGAACAACACTGGCTATTCTCTGATCCTCTGGGACCTCCCCTGTAGCCAATGAGGATACAAAGATTTCCCTCAAGGCCCCAGCAATTTCCTCCCTTGCCTCTCTCAGTATTCTGGGGTATATCCCATCAGGCCCTGGGGACTTGTCTACCTTAATGTTTTTCAAGACCCCCAATGCCTCCTCCCTTTTGATCTCAACATGACCAAAACTATTTACACACCCTTCCTCAGACTCATCACCCACCAAGTCCTTCTCTATGGTGAATATGATCCACCTGGTTCCAGTCACAACATCCCTTCCCCATTTGTTCAGGACTGTATAATCTACCCAAGCTTAGTTTGTCATGGGACCTGACCTCGCGTTGACCTCGCCTCATACCCATGCAGAGCTATTTCCATGGATTTGGCACAAGACTTCGTCCCCTCAAGTAAATTGTCTCTCTCACTTACAGGAGGCATGTGGCCAGCACTGGCATTCCTGCTGCCATTTCACCACCACTCCAGGTGCAGGAATATAAGGCTTAACCTGGTGGGATGTCTTCTCCCCATCAGCAAATCTGCTGGAGCTATTCTTGTAGTTGCATAAGGTGCGGTCCTATAATTGAACTGGAACCAGACAGTTTGGTATCGAGTGAACCTGGAGGGTGCTTCTTTAAGCCTGCCTTTAACATTTGGACTGCTCATTCCACTAGACTATTGGATGATGGATGGTTTGGAGATGTCCAAACATGCTGAATGATATTTGACTTTAGAAAATATTCAAATTCCCTGCTGGTAAATGACATCAGGGATCCTTGATTGGCTGAAGCTAACAACCCCAATCAAGGATCTCAGAGTCATAAGATCTACCTGGCTCCAATCTTTACAGCAAAGTTCATACATACCTAGGCCTCCATCCTGGGACCTTTATGTCAACAACTGAAAAAAGCTTGGAAATGGTCAAGTAGTCAAGCCATAGCTTTCAGGGAAAGAAGAGACAGCTATCATCCTCTAAGGTGTTGGCACAAAATGATCCCAAGCAAGATGCAGAATTGATATGCAATGCCTCCCTGTATGGTATCAGGGTAGTATTGGTATTATGTGTGGCCCAATGGAGAGTAATGCATAACAATTTATGCATCTCGGAGTTTGCCTAAAAGCAAAGCACAAATAGCCCCAGATGGAGAAAAGAGGTTTGGCAGTCATATTTGGAGTGAGCAAGTTCCACCTGTAACCTGGCAGATGTAAGTTTGTAATAATAACTGACCAGAAACCCCTACTAGGTCTAATTAAAGAGGCAAGGCAATGCCACCTATTGCTTCAGGTCGAATTCAGTAGTAGGCTCTAATACTAAGTGCGTATAATTACAAGTTGGAACAGCATGTGGGAGGCCAAGTCGCAAGTGTGGATGCATTGAGCCACCTCTGATTAGCAGATACACCACCAGCGGTGCTGCCACTGGAAGTGAACATAATGGTTTTAAATTTTGTACACAATCTTCCAGTCACAGCTGACAATATCAAACTTTGGACGCAGAAAGATCCGATCCTGGCAAAACTGAAACAGCTGGCGGTGATGGGAGAAACCAAAAGGCTGTCACAACAAGAACTGAAGCTGTTTTAGACCTGGAGACACCAGATCACAGTTGAGGACAGCATATTACTATGGGGGGGGGGGGGGGGTGCGCGGCGTCAGCAAGGGTGATTGCCCTGAGTAAAGACTGCCGTCAGAGGGTCATCCAGGATCTCCAAAATTCAGATATTGGCAAGACGTTATGTATGGTGGCCAGGGTTGTATGCAGACATAGCCACATTGATGAGGCAGTGCCTAGAATGTCAACAAGGACAGAAATTAGAGGCAGCAGCTCCCCGATATTTGTGGCAATGGCCGGATAAACCCTGGACTTGGTTACACGTCGACTATGCAGATCCTTTCATCGGCTTAACATTCTTAGTCACTGTAGAAGCCTGCTCAAAATGGTTTTGATCTGTATAGGTTTGTATATGAGGTCCAATTCTATGTGCTTGTTGATTGCATTATGGGCGCAGAACCATGCCTCTAGGAATCCCCGTGCGTGTCTATGTTTGGCTTGGGCTAATATGGTTACCTTGTCCCAATTAAACTGACGGTCTTCATTGTCTGAGTATACTGATATTAAGGACAATTCGTCATGTCGTTTTGCTGCTAGTTGATGTTCATGTATTCTGATGGCTAGTTTCCTTCCTGTCTGTCCGATGTGGCAGTCGTTGCATGGTATTTCGTAAACCTAGGAATTCCCAGAGGCACTTTTCAAAATGCTTGAACAGTACTTGCCCCTAATTTGATCTGGAAGGGCTGGCATCATAAAAACTTTGTATTGTGGTAACATTGTGTGTCTATCTAGTTTTATTCCTATTAGATTTTGTTTTAGTGGTGATTTTATTTCAATGACTGACTTGCTAAGCAATTTCAGAAAATAGTTAAGAGTCAAGAACATGGTTGTTGGTCTAGTATGAAGAAGTAGAGGCCAGACTGGGAAAGGAAGATTTCCTTGCTCAAAA
The DNA here is from genome assembly GCF_021869965.1 of Rhincodon typus. Lineage (NCBI taxonomy): Eukaryota > Metazoa > Chordata > Chondrichthyes > Orectolobiformes > Rhincodontidae > Rhincodon > Rhincodon typus. The sequence continues at coordinate 16,627 of NW_025968255.1, forward strand.
GCCTTTTGTAATGACAATCCCATAATTTCATGGTCATTAATACAGAGTCCAAATAAAAACCAAAAGAACCATGGATGCTGTAAATCAGGAACAAAAACAGAAGTTGCTGGAAGAAAAAAATCAGAGTTAACGTTTCGCATCTGGTGACCCTTTCTCAGAACCGACAGGTGCAAGCCTGGTTCTCAATACGGGACTCCATTAACACACACATAGAAATAGACTCTGTTTACAGACCGCTGCTAAAACAACAGAACCAAAAGCGACTAGACCATCACACCAGAGGTTTATGTAAAATCCAGAAGAAAGCAGAACACCAGTGTTTCGATTAGAGGTTCCACTGATGATGTTGCCTAGAAAAGTAATGAAACATCTGCACACCACAGAATAACCGGCTCAGTAAGCTAACAAACAACTGCATCTATAACCCAAGCTACAAGTTTTCGCTAAGACCTTAAAAATTCAGATTAATTTAGTTAAGCAAATTATATTCCCCACTGCCATTTTGGGATGTGAGCTCATATGAGCGGACTATTAGTTTAGGGATCCAGATTATGAGTCAAGTAATAAAACTGCTAAACTATCATATCCTTCAAGTCATAACTTTAAATCAGTACCTCTTGCTATGACTTCAAAAATGTAGGGGTAGTGGCTTTCCACAAAAAGAAAAGAAACATTCAAAGATGGAACTCGTTTAAAAATTACAATATACATCAGTATTTTATCAACAGTCCTAAAACACCACCAATGCACACAATTTCTTGATAATTGTCTAACTGGCTGTTGATTTTCCTTCAGAAACTACTGAAAATGCAAGATTTGAAAAATTGCAGCAGAGTTAGAAGAACAGGCAATTAAAAACATTTCATTGCTTTCACTTTACATTAAGAGCAAAACCTTAGCACCAACCTGGTGCACATCCTGTTGAAAAACACAAAGCTGAAGTCGCTGGTGAAGTCGAACCTTTCGGTGCTGCCAGATGTTCTCAAGCTGTCTTTGATGATGAAGGACTTCATGAATAATGTCCAAGACATGATGAACAGCTTTTGAATAATTGGCTGTTGCCATCAGTGAGTCTGCACTGCCAGGTGTCAGAGGTCGCTGAAGTTTATCTAACAAAGCTTTCCCATCTTGACTCACCTACAAAAGTTGGACATGAAAATCAAAAAAAATTTCATTGGATACATTTTTCAAAAAAAGCTAGTAATCTATTTGAAGAGAAATTGAGCAGGCTGTCCATTTTCCTTCCTCTGCTGTAGGCAGTACACAGTGAGATACAGTTCTAGAGTGGCATTGTCCTCATTTACCAAACATAACATTCAGTGTTAGCTCAAAATATTGTTGATTGCAACAGTCATGTGCTCAGTCAGTAGCACTCTAACCTGAGTCAGAGGATTGTGGGTTCAAATCCCAGTCCATGACCAGAGGATAAAGACCAAAGCTGATAACCTAGTGCAATACTGAAGGAGCACTGCATTATCAGAAGTTTACTTGAAATGAGATACTGCCCCCTCAAGTGGATGTAAAAGATCCCTTGGACTATTCTGAAAAAGTGAAGATGAGTTATCCCTGATTACCTGGTAAAGATACACCTCTCTATCAATATTATTAGCACACATGTTTGCAGTTAGAATCCGTTCATGAGTGGCTATTATATTTTCTGGATTACAAAGTTCAAAAGTACTTGACTGGCTTCAAAGTGATTAGGAACACTCAATCTTACACATCCTGAAAGACATGATATAAATGGAAATCTTTTTTGGCAGCTATCATAGCTGAGTTTAATCCTGTAACATACATATTCCAGCAGAAGCCGCCTTTCTTTCAACAGATCAAGCACACTGATGTTGGTCAGGACTGAATAACCCAACACAGTCCAGGAACTCAATTTAGGATTTTCTGCTTCGCAAACTAAACAATTATATTTTCTGCAAATTTTAAAATTTGCCCTCATCTTTCTTAATGTATGGCTCTGGAGACATAAAAAAATTATAAATGAAATTGTAAACTGTTAAGCTGTTCAATTTTAATGAAGATCAACTCAAAAAAAGGATCTCAAGCCAATTTTAAATGAGGCCTTAAAGCAGCAGGGGCATGTTAAATTCATGGTTGATCTCACTTGATTCTCAAAACTACTTTCCAGCCTGCACCCATAATCTTCAATTCCACTGCAGTTCCAGGTATTTATCTTTGTCAGTCTTGAAAATGTTCAATAACTCACAATTGCTCAACTTTGTGGAGTTAAAAGTCTGAAGATTCACAATTCTCAGAAGATACAGACAACAACTAACGTTGTAATCTCTGAATTATTCCCAGTGCTACATGCTAGTGAAAACAGAGGAAGAAGAATAGGATCAATGAATGTATGCTCAGTAATTGGTACAGGAGGAAGGGTTTAAGATTGCTGGATCACTGGGACCATTTCTGGGGAAGGTGGGGCCTCTACAATCAGGACGGTCTGCACCTGAACCAGAACAGTTATATGCAGGTAGGGTGACGAGAGCTGTAGGGAGGAGTTTAAACTAATTAGGCAGTGGGACACAGAGCATAGAACCCTAATGGCCCCCAAACAGTCCAAGAGAAATGGAACAGGAAATATGTGGTAACTTTCAAAGAAGTGTAAAAGTAATAGAGTCATAGACTCATAGATCGCAGAAAAGGCCCTGCAGCCCATCGAGTCTGCAGTGACATAGCTGCCACTAAAGGCACACTGATCCCAATTTTCTGCCCTTGTCCCATCTCCTTGAATGTTATGATATTTCAAGCGCTCATCCAAATTTTTTTTTTTTTTATTTTTTTTTTTTTTTTTTAAAGAAGATTGTAAGGTTTCCAGCCCCCACTACCTTCCCAGGCAGCGCATTCCAGACTCCCACCAGTGGAAAAAAAAATTCCTCAAATCTTCTCTGAATATCCTGCCCTTTACCCTAAAGCTATGCCCATTGTGATTAACCCCTCATGCAGGAGAAATAGCTGCATACTATTCATCCTGTCCATACTCCTCATATTGTAAGAAACCTCAATCATGTTCAACCCCACCTTCAGTCTTTGCTGCTCTAAAGAAAACAATCCAAGCCTTTCAACTGTCTCCTTGCAGCTCAATTTTTCCATCCTCGGCAACATGCTGGTGAACCTCCTCTGTACCCCCTCTAGTGCTATCAAACATCCTTCCTGTAATGAGGTGACCAGAACTGCACCCAGTACTCCAGCTGTGGTCTAACCAACGCTCTGGACAACTCCAACATTACCTCCTTGCTCTTATACTCAATGCCAAGATTGATCAAAGGAAGCATCCTATATGCCGTCTATATGCCCTGCTGACTTCAGAGATCTGTGAATAATTACCCCAAGATCTCTGTTTCACCAAGCTACCCAGTGTCCTACCTGTCATTAAATACTCCCTCATCTTGTTTCTTCTTCTAAGGTGCATCACCTCTCACTTCTCAAGGTTAATTACCATCTGCCACTGCTCTGCCCATCTGGCCAACCCATCTATAGTCTTCTGCAACCTACAACTATCTTCTCCACTATTAACCACTCTACCAATCTTGATGTCACCTGCAAACTTGCTTAACATTCCTCCCACATATTCATCTGTATCATTTATGTATATAACAAACAATAAGGGTCCCAGTGCTGATCTTTGTGGGACACCGCTGGACACAGGCCTCCAGACACTCAAAGAGCCTTCTACCTTAGTGTCCTATTACTTAGTCAATTTATAATCCATCTCACCACGTTTCCCTCAATTCTATGTGCTTTAACCTTCTCAATTAGTCATCCTTGTGGGACCTAGTCTAAAGCTTTGCTAAAATCCATATAAACTACATCAACTGAACGTCCCTCATCCACACATGATCACACATTCTCAAAAAAATCTAACAACTTTGTCAGGCATGACCTCCCTCTGACAAAGCCATGTTAACTATCCCTAATTAAACCATGCCTTTCGAAGTGGATATGAATTCTCTGCTTCATAACTTTCTTGAAGCTTCCCTACCACTGATGTGAGACTCACCAATCTGTAATTTCCTGGTTCATCTCTACTAGCCTTCTTGAAAAGTGGAATGGCTAATAAGCCATGCTGGCATTGGGAATGGTGATTGTGTACTTTTCACGGTACTCATGTACTCCTGTATTTGAGTACGTGACAATAAAATCTAATTCTAATTCTGAAATCCAAGTTCAAAACCAGAGAGATACTGGATTTTTATAAGATCAGATGTGAATAAACTATAGCTGACCAAGACTGAATATTTTCAAATAAATCTGTGTCACAGCAATGGGTTGTATTCAAGAACGAAACAGGGAGAGTACAGGGTCAACATGTTTCAATAAAGACAAAGGGTGGGACCAAATATCCTACGAACCCTGCATATAACAGGGTATGCAAGATTGGAAAAAGAGAAAAAGGGAGGCTTTTGGCAGATACTGAGGTCTCAAAACTACAGAAGCCATAGAGGAGTATAGATTTGATAGGCCAAAGTGCCTCTTCTGTACTGTATGATTCTACAACTGTGCAAGGAGAAACTTGGAAAAGAAAGGAAATTATGAGAGCAAAATGTTGGCATGAAAGAATAATGGCAGGTAAAATAAAGAAAAAAAATCAAAGTTATTTTATAAGTACATTAAGGGTAAAAGGATATATAGGGAAAGAGCAGAGCCCATCAAAGATTACAGCAGTAATTTTTCTTATTCTTAATTTGTTTTTTTATGATTAATTTGTGGAACATGGGCATCACTGGCTCAGTGGCAATTAAACAATTAATGATTACAAAAGGATACTCCAAAATTGTACTTCAATATTCTCTGTCAAAATAAAAGTATCTTTATTCTTTAAACAGTATTAGTTCCTGCAAAAGCAGTCATCTATTATTTTTTTTATAAAAGAAAATTATGACACAGAATACATTGTGAAAGCAACATAAAAACATAAATATCTATTCAGGGGAAGGCTACCTGGTCATCAAACTAATAAAATGTCTAATAAATTAATAGGTTCTAATACTCCAACCTAAACTTCTGGTTGGTAAAGAGAACAAAACTGTGTTCTCCAATTGCCTTGCTTCCCTGTATTAAAAAAGTTGAAAAAAATCAATCAGAAAAACTTGTTGCTCTTGACTATTTTCTACTGGTCACTGTTGGAAAGTGCACAAATGCACAAAGCTAGGATCGGGACTTTGCTTTGATATCCTCATAATTGAAACAGCTAATAATTTTTACCACATTTTTTTTAAAAAACCGAGTCATTGCTCATGACTGTTTGAACTCACAAAATTGAACTTCATCAAGACAGTAGTAACATGAGAAATGTTACAAGCATGCCATCCAATGTTTTTGAAATTGTAAATTTGATTCAGTTTGTGATAATTTTTAAAACTTCTATAAGTTTATAAGAAACTATGCTCAAATTGTATTTGCTTTTGCACAGTTCAACATGACTGAAATCTAGAGACAAAATTCACTTATTAAACGTTACTTCTTTTATATAGTATATAAGGAAATATTATGACAGTTCATTATTGGAATAAACAAAAATTCAAAACAATCAGTCTGAACAAAGTGCTTTCCTGGAGGACTCAAAGAATTCTTTATTTAATACCACCACAGAACTCACAGGGTAATATTTTCAATTTGCTCTAAACTTGTGAAAAAAAAATGACCTAAGTATGACATAATAGAACAAAGAACAACGAACAACAAAAAGAACAAAAGAGAAGTACGGCACAGGAACAGGCCCTTCGGCCCTCCAGGTCTATGCCGTCGTCATCCCCTGGCTAAACTAAAAAAAAAACTCCTGCCTTTATTCAGTCCATATCCCTCTGCTCCCTCCCTATTCATGTAACCATCCAGGTGCCTCTTAAATGTCACCAACATGCCGGCTTCCACCACCACCTCTGGCAGTGCCTTCTAGGCTACGACCACTCTCTGCATGAAAAACTTTCCTCGCACGTCTCCCTTAAACTTTTGCCCACTCACCTTGAACCTGTGCCCCCTTGTAATTGAAGCTTCAAACTTGGGAAAAAGCCTCTGACTATCCACTCAATTATGCATCTCATAATTTGCTTGACCTCTATCACGTCTCCTCTCAGCCGCTGTCTTTCCAATGAAAACAATCCTGGACTTTTTAACCTTTCCTCCTAGCCAATGCCCTCTAGACTAGGCAACCTTCTCTGCACTCTCTCCAAAGCTTCCACGTCCTTCTGGTACTGTGGCGACCAAAACTGCACATGATACTCCAAATGCGGCCTAACAAGGGTTTTACATAGCTGCAACATGTTTAGCCGACTCTTGTACTCCATGCCCCGGCCAATGAGGGCAAGCATGCCATAAACCTTCTTAATCACTTTGGCCACTCATTTAGGGAACCGTGGACCTGCACGCCCAGATCTATCTGTATGTTGTGTTCCTAAGGGTTCTGCCATTTACAGTATAATTCACACCTAAATTTGATCCTCCAAAATGCATCACCTCACATTTGTTTGGATTAAACTCCATCTGCCATGTCTGTACCTATCTATATCCAGTTCTATCATTTCATAAATGTCGGCACAATCAGCAACTCCACCAATCTTCGTGTCATCTGCAAATTTATTAATCAGACCAAACATTTTCCACCAGATCATTTATATATACTACAAACAACAGAGGACCCAAGACTGATCCCCACGGAACGCCACTTGTTACCGGTCTCCATTCTGAAAAACAACCTTCCACTGCTACCCTCTGTCTTCTATGACCAAGCCAGTTTTTTATCCATCTAGCCAGTCCACCCCAAATCCCATGTGATTTTAGTTTTGTACCAATCTGCCAGGTGGGACTTTATCAAATGCCTTGCTAAAGTCCTTATAAACTACATCTACAGTTTGTCCCTCATCAATTACCTTTGTCACCTCTTCAAAAAATTTGATCAGCCTGGTGAAACATGACCCTCCCTGTACAAAACCATGCTGCCTGTCACTAACAGGTCCATTTTCTTCCAAATGTGCATATATCCTTCTCCAAGAGCTTCCCCACCACAGACGTCAGACTCACCAGCCTATAATTTTCTGGATTATCCCTGCTTTCTTTCTTAAGGAAGGGAACAACATTGGCTCATTTCCAGTCCTCTGGAACCTCGCTTGCGGTCAAACAGAATGTGAATGTGAAGATATCTCCGAGAGCCCCGGCTATTCCTTCTCTTACCTCTTGCAGTAACTTGGGATAGATCCCACCTGGCCCTGGAGATTTATCTACCTTCATGCAATTGGGATACCCAAAACCACCTCCTTTAACATACCGACATTCTCTAGAGTATTCACACACTCATCCCTGACTTCAACATCAGTCATGTCCTTCTCCTCGGTGAATATCAATACAAAGTACTCATTGAGGATCTCTCCCACTTACTGTCACTCCACGTATAGCTTCCCTCCTTTGTCCCTCAGGGGGCCTTCTCTTTCCCTTGCTACCCTTCTTCTTCAAATATATGCATAAAAAGCGGTGGATTCCCCTTGACCCTGTTTGCTAAAGATATTTCATGGCCCCTTTTAGCCTTCCTAATTCTGTGTTTAAGTTCCTTCCGACTTTCTCTATACTCAAGGGCTTTATCAATTTGTAGCTGCCTAGACCTATCGTATGCTTCCTTTTTCCTTTTCACTAAGTTTACAGTTTCCTTTGTCATCCATGATTCCTGAATCCTGCCATTCCTATCCTTCAGTTTTGCAGGGACATGCATGTCTTACACTTTAATCAACTGGTCTTTAAAAACCTCCCACATGCCAGACGTAGATTTGCCCTCAAACAACTGCTCTCAAATATATTCCCCAGTTCTTGTCTAATTTTGATGTAATTAGCCCTTGACCAATTGGGCACCCTCACCCGAGGGCCACTCTTGTCCTTGTCCATGACTACTCAAAATCTTATGGAGTTATGGTCACTAAGCCCAAAATGAAACTGAAACATCAATCACCTCTCCTGGCTCATTCTCTAATACCAAGTTTGGAGTGGCCTCCTCTCTGGCTGGATTGTCAACATACTGTCTCTAAAAGCCCTCTGGACATATCTAACAAATTGCTCTCCATCCAAGCCCCTGGCTCGAAGGCAGTCCCATTCAATAAGAGAAAAGTTGAAGTCATCTATCACAACTACCTTGCTTTTTTCACACCTTTCTAGTATCTGACTACATATCTGCTCCTCTGTCTCCCGTGGGCTGTTGGGAGGTCAGTAGAAAACTCCCAGCTCCCTTCGTATTCCTCAGCTCCACCCATAATGCCTCACTGCAAGATTCCTCCAATATATCCTTCCTTGACACAGCTGTGATGTGATCCCTAATCAGCAATGCATCTCCCCCTCCCCTTTTGTTTCCCCTTCTGTCTCATCTAAAACAGCAATAGCCTCC
>NW_025968256.1:0-4500 GCF_021869965.1 Rhincodon typus
CAGAAGCAATGCCTCCTGCAGGACCACAATATAGCCATCAACAACAGGCCTTTTGATCTTGCTATCAATGTACAAACTTTACCGCAGCCAATGAGAAACCCAGGTGATTAAAGGAAGACCTTACGATCCAACGTACGGAAATAGATGGAGAACTGTTATGTTACATTGCCACTGAATTACTGCCAATCCCACAGAGTGGGGACTGGACACAAATGGTAAAGGAGGCAAAGGAAGTAATTCAATGAAGCAAACATACTAAAAGAAATAAAGATTCACGTCAATAATGCTGATAAAGCTTAAATATACCCATGAAATTGAATTATATCTCATATGTTAGTAGTATTGCTGTTTGTTGTATTAATTTTATACTTACCAGGATGGTTAAGAGAGAGTTTAAGAAGCAGGTTAGGAGAACAGTACTAGAAGGGCAAATGTTGTTCCAGCACCATAATAAAATGCTCCCAGTAATAATTTGCTCACTTGAGCATGGCCAAGGGCCAACAGGGAGTGGTCGGGGGGTTGCTGAAAAGACTGAAGGAGGGCAAGGAGGATAGCAGAGTGTAAAAGAGGAGAGATGACAAGAAAAGAAAAAGGGCAAAATACTATAGAACATAGCAGACGAGAAAATAAGCCTGGAAAAGCAGTAGAGTAGGACTAAGAGCAAAATACATCCATTTAAGGAAATAGTTGGTGCAGCTCAGGTACAGTAATTGCATATCCATAAAATGGAACACTCAAACATTGCACAAGGTTCAGAGACTATGGGAATTGATCTGGATAGTCATTGAGAAGGCTTGGATGTTAGGAGATGATGGTAGGGACATACAGTCCCTGAACATAACATGGAAGTTGAAGTACTGTTGAAAGTAGAGGACTCAGCACTTCGCAAGAAAATTAACTACTTCTTGGTTTTGCAATAAATGACAGACAGTTTATTTTATACCAATGACGCATATAACCATTGTGGTACAAAAATGTATAAATATGCTGTTTTGAGCTGTAAAACAGCAGAGTGTTTTGGAGCTTGACTCAGAGGACTTTCCCACGCTGTGTTGGTACAAGCTTAAACAAAGACCACCTTGTTACAATCCACTCGGACTGAAGACTCATTTTGTCCAATTCCCCTCAACAGCACGATCGTACTGAATGGCAGAGCAGGCTTGAAGGGTTGAATGGCATACTTCTGCTCCTAATTTCTATGCTTCTAGGTTACTCCATTAAATGCAAAGCTACACAACATACAGATAATAATTTACATTCTAAGATGCTTTAAAGTGTGGTAACAAATTTCAGTTTTGTTGTTCCATCACCACCTACAATTAGTAATTCATCAATTGTTTACTTACTTGATACTTGTTCACTTTTATGAGATGGAGTTACAGAGAGCAAGGTCAGATCAAATGGATTCCAGGGGCCGCTAGCCCATGGATACAAAATTGGCTTGAAGGTAGGAGACAGAGGATGGTGGTGGAGGGTTCTTTTTCAGACTGGAGGTCTGGGACTAGTGGTGTGCCGCAAGTATTGGTGCTTTATCCACTGTTTTTCCATTTACATAAATGATTTGGATGTGAATACAGGAGGAATGGTTCGTAAGTTTGCAGATGACACCAAAATTGGTGGTTTCGTGGACAGTGAAAGAGGTTACCTCAGAGTATAATGGAACCTTGATCAGATGGGCCAATGGGCTGAGGAGTGGCAGATGGAGTTTAATTTAGATAAATGTGAGCTGCTGCATTTTGGAAAGGCAAATCAGGGCAGGACTTGTATACTTAATGGTAAGGTCCTGGGGTGTGTTGCTGAACAAAGAGACCTTGGAATGCAGGTACATAGTTTCTTGAAAGCAAAGTCATAGGTAGGCAGTGGTGAAGGCACTGTCTGGCATGCTCGCTTTCACTGAGCCTACGAGTTGAGATGTCATGTTGTAGCTGTGCAGGACATTGCTCGGGCCATTTTTGGAATACTGCATTCAATCTGGTCTCTCTGCTGAAAGATGTTATTGAATTAGAAAGGATTTACAAGACAAGATTTACAAGGATGTTGTTAGGAGTGGAAGTTTTGAACTATAGGGACAGGCTGAATAGGCTGGGGCTTCTTCCCCTGGAGCATCAGAGACTGAGCTTATGGAGATTATAAAATCATGAGGGGCACGGATAGGGTAAATAGACAAGGTATTTTTCTTTGGTAGTGGTGGGATCCAAAACTAGAAAGCATAGGTTTAGAGGTGAGAGGGGAAAGATTTTAAAAAATCTCAGGGGTAACTTTGGTCATGCATAGTGTGATGCATGTATGGAACAACTGCCAAAGAAAGTCGTGGAGGCAGTTACAGTTACAATTACAACATTTAAAAGGCATCTGGATGAGTATATGAATAGGAAGGGTTTAGAGGGATATGGGCCAAATGCTGGCAAATGGAACTAAAACAGATTGGGATATCTGGTTGGCGTGGAGGAGTTGGACTAAAGCTTCCATTTCCATGCTGTACGACTCTATGGCTTTGTCTTGCATTTCGAAATTTGCCTAATATAAACGTGAAATCTGAACTTTTGTTTTTGACAGATTGGATTTGTCCTGGACATAACAGCAAGAATTTGTTTTTTTTAAAAACACACCATGGGCAAATATTCCAATGGGCTTCATAAATAGGTACCGAGCCAATAAAGCCGATAATAGAAGGCCCACCCAAATGTTAAATGATTAATCAAAGAAACAGGTTTTTAAGAAACTGGATTGTGTGTTGTTGAAGTGCAGAGATTTTTAGGTAAGAAATTAGAGACAGGACTCGATGGCTGAAGTCAGGTCTATCAATCGTGAGGCACTCAGGAGACCAGGTCAGAAGATTAGTGGTGATAGGGCTGGAGGTAGTTACAGAGATATGGAGGGAGATTAACACGCAAAACAGAATAATGGCTTAAACTTTGAGATGATGGTAGCTAATGTAGATCAGAAAGGACAGGCCAAATGCGTGGGTTTTAGATGAACTGTGGTCAACAAGAGAGGCTGGATAAAAGAACATCGAAATAATTAAGTTTGTGGGCAATAGAGGAACGAGCAAGATTTTCAGCATATGAACTGGAGCAGGCAAAGAAATTAAACAGTCTGAGATGGAGAGGACAATGGAATTGTAAAGTCAACTGCAATTTTCAGGTTACCATTTGTCTCATTCAACATGATACTCTTGTTTGGAAGGTGTTAGAATTGTTGGAAAGGAGCCAAAGTCAACATCTTTAGGCTTTTCAATGTCTACACCAAGGAAACCGCAGGGTCCGTAAGATCAGGCCCTGTACAAGCAGTCTGATGCCACTTAGATCTTCAAACAGAAGTGCCAAGTGGAACATTCACCTCTGATATATCTTAAAACTTCCACCATAGATACCAGAATATTGGCTTCAAGTAAAATGGCTATCAAATTCATCAAGTGCACTGGGTACAGCAAAGGTCATTGACCTTTGACAACATTCCAGCTGCACTGCTAAAGATGTACAATTTAGAACTAACTGTGCCACTAACCAAGCTGTTTCAAGTATAACCACAACACTGGCTCTACCTGATAATGCAGAAAGAACTACTGGGCTGCCGTATCCATTAATAACAGGTCAGATCCTGACAAGTCAATTTCTAGCAACGGAAGAGATGCAAGGATTAACATTGCATCTCCCGACAAGCACAGGAAGAAGGGTGGCTGTGGGGATGATTGATGAGTGAACAGGACAGCCACTGTGGAAATGGACCCTATGGAAGCTTAGAAGTGGAATGATATTCTTGGAGGTGACAATAAGCTGGTGGTGTGCAACGATACCAGGTGATCTTTCAAACATGAAAGCTGGAGTTGGGTGAGGAAGAAGTTGAGGACAAGGGGAATGTTATCTAGTTCTGAAGAGAAGGGGGAGGGAGTGCTATAAACCAAGCAATGGAACAAGCAGGATCAAGGATGTTGCTAGTCATAATGAGAGGGAATCACCGATTGAAGAAATACATCTTGGCAGTGATATGGATGATATCAAAGAAATGCAAAGCTGACAGTGAAACTGGGAAAATGGAGTAGAGTTCTATCAAGAAATGTGAAACAATTTCATGAAAAAAGGTATGTATGGGAGACTGTGGGATATTAGTAAATATTGATCAGTAGGCTAGAGAAGTGTTTCTCAACCAATGCGCCATGACAGGTAAGAAGTGTGCCATGACATTTTCAGGAAGCAGCACCACTTTATCTCAGCATTTTAGAAAAGGAATCCATGGGTACCCGCATGGGCCCAAGCTACGCCTGCCTCTTTGTAGGTTACGTGGAACAATCCCTCTTCCGTACCTACACCGGCCCTAAACCCCACCTCTTCCTCCGTTACATTGATGACTGTATCGGTGCCGCCTCGTGCTCCCACGAGGAGCTCGAACAGTTCATACACTTCACTAACACCTTCCACCCCAACCTTAAATTTACCTGGACCATCTCTAACACCTCTCTCCCCTTCCTGGACCTCTCTGTCTCCATATCGGGCAACCACC
>NW_025968256.1:4900-25000 GCF_021869965.1 Rhincodon typus
CAAGCCGCACCTCCATCTCCTACCGACCAACCTCATCCCGCCCCCTTGACCTGTCCGTCCTCCCTGGACTGACCTATCCCCTTCCTAACTCCCTACCTACACTCACCTTTCCTGGCCCCATCCCCGCCTCTTCGACCTGTTTGTTTCCTCTCCACCTATCCTCTCCTCTATCCCTCTTCTATCCGCCTCCCACTCTCTCCCTATTTACTTCAAAACCCCCTTCCCCTCCCCCTTTTCTGATGAAGGGTCTAGGCCCGAAACGTCAGCCTCTCTGCTCCTATGATGCTGCTTGGCCTGCTGTGTTCATCCAGCCCTGCACCTTGTGGCCCCCTATTCAGATTGTTAATTGACAGAGCACATGTTGATTAACATCCACAATTAAGCAGCATTAGTACTCAATTCTGCATGTGCTCCTCCCTAAGCATGTAACAAAGTATCTCTGCAATCTGCATCAGCAGAAGGGTTTCAATGTTAAGCGCTTCAAATGTTTACAATTAGTTTAAGTAAGGAAGAAACCTTACATAACAAAGCAAGTTGTTACTTTGTGTAGCAAAACAAACAACGTGGTTAACATGACAATACAAGAACTTAGATAAATTAACTTTGTTTATATTAACCCGTTTTGCCTAATTTACAACACGAATTCAAGTGAGCACTCTTTTGATTTGGTTCCTTAAAAACACAAAATTTAAATAAATATTTAAATAAATGTTTTCAAAAGTCACTATTTCAAGACATTTATTTTGATTTTCCAACACTCCAATTAAGAATGGAAACAAAAGAAAGCTCAAGTAATTCTCCATTGCAGCACCTCCAGCAGCTATCAGTATAAAGTCACTCAACTTGTTATCAAGTCACCACTTGTTTCATGTCTTTACAGCCATACCAAGTCTGTTGTATTTAATGAATAAGAGTATCATCAACATATATGGTTGACAAATGCAGAACTGCAACCTATTCTACCAGGAACTTCATACATTTCAGGCAGAAACCTGGAGCAGGATTTGAAAATTAAAACTACAGCCATTTGCAGTATCGAAGAACTGATTCCTTTTTGGTAGCAACATGAAGCTAATCTTTAGGTGTGTTCACTCCCCAAATTCCTGCTTTTGCTTTTACAATAGAACCATACCTTAAACCAGTAAAGGCTCAGGTTTTGACTGGCACGATACTCAGTTAATGGTTGTCTGCATCTTGCATATCAAATACACTCCCTCCATCACCAAATGTTGCGGAAGTGAACGGTTAAGGTGGAGTACGGGGTGCCAATAAATCAGGCTGCTTTGTTCATGATGCTGATACCTTCAGTACTGTTGGAGCACTACTCATCTAAGAGTATGCCATCACACGGACTTATGCATTGTAGTTGGTGGGCAGACATTAGGGAGTTAATAAATCCCAGCCCTTGACCTGCTCTTCTAGTCGAATTATATACATATGTAGTTGGTTCATTTACATTTTGATCAATGGCAATGCTGAGGACTTTGATGGAGGTTTCAGCCATGGTAATAGTATTGAATATCAATAAGGGGTCATTAAATTCTCTCGCTGGATGTGGTCAGTGCCTGGCATTAATCAGCATATGGATATAAACTGATGCAGTATCTGAACAGTCAAGAACTTGGTATCAACTTACCTAGTTCACAAAAAATGTTGTAAAGTACTTCACAAGAACATTTGGAAAAAGGAGACCAAACTGTTTATTAAGACACTTTTTGCTCATTTGCTCTAAAGGCAACTGGATGGGAAGGTATAGCAAGGCAATTCCAGAGTATAGGAATTAGTCAACCACAAGATACAGCCACCATTGATGAAATTCTTAAAATCAATGATACTCAAGAATACATATTACAGAAAGTTGTGGGCCTAGAGGAAATTAGAGTTCTTTTGATGGGTGGTGGTGGTGGGGGTGGGGGGGATTGGTAAACTTGAAAACAAAAAGAAGATGAGAATTTTAAATTCAAAGGAGTGGGAGGAAGAGTTAAAATGGTTGGTGACATGTGCATACTGGGCTGCCACCAGTGCAACAATGACACTACATGCAAACTTGAGGAGCAACACCTCACATTCCACCTTGGAAGCCTACATCTTGATGGTGTAAACATGGAATTCGAGTTTTTTTTTTAAATCTCCCCAGCTTTGGCCTCATCCCAAGTCCAACCCTCCCCTCTCATACCCGCCTCCTTGACCGGACACAACCTGTCCATCTTCTCTCCCACCAACTGCCTCACCAACCCACTGAGCAGTCTCCTCCACTCCCTACCTGCATTCACCTATCACCATCCCACCTACCATCCCCAGCCCCACCCCTCCTCTGTCTATTTATTTCCTAGCTCCCTTCCCCCGTCTATTTCTGAGGAAGGATCCCAACCTGAAATGTCAACTTTCCTGCTTCTCTGCTGCCAGACCTCCAGTGTTCCTCCAGCTCCACACAGTGTTGTCTCCCACTCCAGCATCTACAGTTCTTGCTACCACTGGAGAACCTCAAATCGGTTTGGCAGCACATGGAGACAGAATCAGAGTTAACATTTCAGGTCCAAAAGGACTCTTCTGCATTCTGAAAGTTAACTTCATTTTTCTCTCCACAGTACCTCAAGCACTTTGTTTTTACACCACGACAATGATACCTTTCTCCAAGATGATGGCTCCTGAGCATTTCTCCCTTAAGATTCTTCTTTTCTCCCCTAACCTTCTGGAGGGAGCTCGGTCATGGAAGCAGCAGCGGCAGCAGCTGGGAGCTTTGGCAGTCTGCCGTGAGGAATGTAAAGCACCCCGCTGAACTGTGGCAGTTCGCAGCATCATTGCTTCTTTGAGGTCCAGAATGTGGGAGTGACTGGGGGCCTGGAGCAGTACCTGAGCACGACTCTAGCAGGAGTGTGGGAACAAGCAGCCCGAGTCAGCCGGCGGCAGGAGCAGGAGCAGGAGCCAGCAACCTGAGGTGACCTGCGGCAAGAGCAGGAATAGATTGCAAGGGGGCAGGGGCAAGTTCAAGCCCTGTGAGGAGTGTGGGCCAGCATGATCAGTCACTTATTGACTGTGGTGTCGAAACGTTAACTGTTTCTTTGTTCTTCCACTTCTTAGTAAGAAAGGCTGCAGTGTTCAACTTTTTAAAAACTTTGTTTTCCTTATTTTTCAACTTTGTACCCAAGATTCTGTACCTAAGTTCCTTTCTACCCAAGATGGCACCGTAAATAGTGACTTGGAAAATTTTCACTGTACTCACGTGAGAACAACCTAATTCAATTAATTCAATCCAAGTCAACCTTTTCTCATCAGCTAATGATATGAAGACTGAGACACACCATTAACGTTTAGGTCAAGAGTCACAGCGAAGTTGAGAGGAAGAACTTTTTATGAGTGGTAAAGACTTGTGGAACCCCATCTGGGTGGTAGAAGCAGAGCCAAAAGGAACTTGGATGGACACAAAAGACTTGCAAAAGCTACAGAAACACGGGAGTGGGACTGGTTTTCAATGGACTAACGGCCTCCTGTATACAAACTGACTGACTCATTATTTTCTTTTTTGCAGCCATTCACTCCAGATAATACAAAACTGAAGTTGCAAAAACAACCTTTCATAGCTTCACCATTGAGGCATATCATTCAATGCTTATTAATATAACAGATATTCTAAACGCTGAACATTTTCAATTAGAAATAAACTATCATTGAACAGCAGGTTGGAAAGCTATTCTGAGTAATGTTACATTAGTGGATTCATGATGGAGTTGAGAAGTTAATTCTACAATGCATCTTTTCTCTCAAAGAGATTTATAACACTAAATTTCCATCTTGACAGAAGTATCAGAAAGAGAGAACAATGATATACTTCAGTTACCTTTGAAATTTCAATTGGTACCAGCATTCACTTATATTGCAGCACGCGATTTACATCCACCAGAAAATGGACGTTAATCCTCAGTCACTTTAGATACAACTGTTTAACCACTATCTTTTTTAGTGCAAATATGGTCAAAGAAAAAGAAACCTTAAAGTTTGTGGATTATATTTTAAAGCAAAACACATTTCACTGAAAGACAGATGAAACCTGCCTTAACACAAAGTCCCCATATTGTCAGTGGTTGACCTATTTTAAACAAAGGGCATGTCAGGAAGTTTAATTCCGTTTCTCTTCATTGACACCACCAGATCTATTGGAATATGTTGAACATGTCCAGCATATCAGATTTTAGGGTTCTGAGGAAGGGTCACCAGACCCGAAACGTTAACTGTGATCTCTCTTCACAGATGCTGCCAGACCTGCGGAGCTTTTCCAGCAACTTCTGTTTTTTTTTTCTGACTTACAGCATCCGCAGTTCTTTCAGTTGTTATATCTGATTTTATTCTGGATTTACAACATCCTTGGTATTCATCTTGGGTGCAGTTTTGAATTATTTTCTGAATATCATTGATAAACTAAGACCTTTAATTCACTTCCACATGCTTACTATTTACCATACAATAGACATTTAAATGCTAGGCTTACTCCAATGCACTCAATAAATTATGTTTTGCACTGTTTCTGAAATTGTCTTGACTCAGCACGTCATTGAAGCCAACATACTTTAAACCTAAGCAAAATTAAGTCTCTTTCCAGTCTTGCAAACTCAATTGCTCCCTAGCAATATACAATTTTTATAACTCAAAATGACAAAAAAAATGGAAAATTCTGAACTATGGTGTTTTATAGACCGTAAATACACAAATTGAGAGCTCAAGAGCAACGCACATCCGAATGCAGAGATAATCGGCAACAGATTAAAAAAAAGGCAGAGTGAAGTGCTGATTTCAACGCTTCATAGTATTCCTCTTCCTCAGCTGATATTTACGCCAATTTTCAATATTTCACTACAAGGACGGCATCAGTAATAAACAGAAAACGGACAGACAGATTTTATAACATTTCAATCCCAACCCCAAAGTTTGCATTCTAACAGTGGTTAAGTCACCACAATAAAAACATATGAATTTTAAATTTCAACATACATTGTAAAATGAGAAACTTTCAGCCATAATTGGCAAACATCTGAAATACTTGGTTGTATATTTCAGACAGCTGCAAAATCAAGACATATTTACAACTGCAAAACAATCACTGCTGATTGAACTACTTAAAGGAGGATTTCACTTATGTGCAACTAAAATTCTGTATCACATCTCCATAAATTGCACAAAAAACTCAATTTAAAAACTCAAATAATTTTTATAAATGAAATTTTTATTGCAGAGGAGGGAAGTGGAGCAGGCTAGCAGAGACGAGAGTTTAACCATGACACTCCAAGCCATTGGGGTGGGGTGGGAAGGGTAGACAAGCTCAACCAACAAGCTCATACTGATTCAGCATATCAATTTTATTTGTTTATATGCATGAGTCTTATTAGAACAGAAACAAAAAGAGTAAATGCCAACAGAAAACGCCACCCACAAAGAATAACCTCCATTAAAAGAATATTCAAAACGTGAATAACCCAAAAGATTGGTCAAATAATCAAGTTGTTTGACAATTTCTTCAGTCTGTATTTCAATGGAACAGTCAAGTTGAATGAATTTAGGTTTGAAGAGACTGGAAAGCAATCAACCCTTGAGGTTGAAAAAACAGAATAAATTTTTTAACTTTATCAAAGTATGATCATTTTTCCTTGATTTCAGTTGCTCTGTGTAATGTGAACATTGCAAAACATGGCCTCAAGCAAACTAGCTCTATGCCTCCCAAGTAAGCTCTTACGCTCCTCTACATCATCTTTCTATGCCCATCCTTCCATTATCCAAAGTGTAGGAAAGGAAAGTTGTACCTTTCTCAAAAACCTTGCCCCAAAATCTCAGTTGTTGAACACTAGTGGATAATTTAAAAAAGGAATTTATATCTTGTAACGGTAGGGAACCTTGAGTGTTATAAATTAATAGACAGAAAATGATGCCAGCCATGTAAACACGCGGGCAGTTGAGGGCTACTAACCACGTGCAGGCCACTGGGATTAGTTTAGAATTACATCACAGTCAACACAGACAGACAGTGGGTCAAAGGGCCAGTTTCTATCCTGTGCTATTTTATATGTTTTAAATGCTGTTTTTTTTTTTTAACTAGTCCTTTTTTTTAAAAAAAGACACAGGTACTCATCAACAACATCTCAATGATCAGTGGTATTAGAGGTAAACACTTACTTTCTCCACATGTTCATTGGTTTTTCAGGTTCTTTTTCAATACGCCCCCATGCAGCGAGGAAGGCAAATGGCCAAGCCAGCAACATCATGAAAGCAGCCAGCAGCAGACGAATTGGGAACAGAGTCACAGTCATGATTGCTATCTGAAAAATTTAAATATACAAAATTTTGGAATGCAAAACAGAGCAAGTTTTAATCCAAGACAAATTTGTCAGTGTATTTCACTACATTTTAAACATTTAATTATCACACTGAATTGAAAAGTTAAGAGATTTTGTTAACTCACTGAAAGTTTGAGATGTTAATCTAAAAAGCACACTTTAGATGGGGGTCCGTTAATTTTAAAGGCACTCACAGCTGGTATTACAGCAATGTAAACACTCAAGTATATATCAGCAGTTCTAATTTACAAATCTCACTCACCATTTTGGAAAGACTACTAGCTTTTCCTCACTAGCCATTGAACAGGTGATACCAGACATTCACATGGCAGAGAAAGATCATGAACTAGAACTTGCAATGCAAATCCAGTACAATGGAGGATCATTTTTTTCTCAATAGAACACCCAGAGCGTAGAAAGTAAAACTTGTTATAATATACAAAGCCGTAACAAAAAAATACAAACAATACAAAAATTGCTAATCTGGGAACTTAATACAAAGATTTCAAAGCATTGGTACTGTTTATTCATATTCATTTAACAAAAATTAGTCACTTGGTATATGCCACCAAAGCCACTCTCGAGCAGGTGAGGCTTGAACCTGAGCCTCCCAGCTCAAGAGCACAATAAATACTGTACGAAAATGGTGCAGACTAGTTGAGGCATTGTCATGGAGAACGTGGACAGCTGGCTGTCTGCCATTCTTTCGTTCAAATGAAAAAGACAATGCCTGGGATAACAAGGTGTAGAGCTGGATGAACACAGCAGGCCAAGCAGCAGAGGAGCAGGAAAGCTGACATTTCGGGCCTAGACCCTTCGGTTTTTGCTGCCTGCAGACAGCAGAGCCTCGTGTATAAAAATACATAGATTCCAGAAAGTACAAGTGAGCCACACCACTGACAGTATTAAATTGGTTACTAGTATACTTGGTTGTTAAGTACTGTCTAATTGTGGAATCAGTTAATGTAAGACACTGATTTAATTTGCAAAATTGTGTCATAATAGAAAGACTACTACCTTCAATGAGCATTCATATGAAGCAGACATAGACATGGGGAGGGCGGGAGGCAGACTGACCGATGGGGAGAGAGCAGTAAGGTTTCGAAAAAACAAATACTGGAAAAGTAAAACTTTGAAAGGTCATAGAGAAAAAGCGAGTGGAGAGTTGATCAATGTTACAAATCAGTTAGCACAGGCACAACAAATTTAACAGCTTCCATTTGTGCTATATTATTCTGTGGTCTAAGCCAAACACTGTGCAAAGACACTAACTTTTCACGTTTGAGTTTTTTTTAAAAATGCAGACTGAAATGAAAAAAGCTTTAAAACCAGATATTGCATTGATTCCTGCATAGTTCGAAAGCGAGTAAACAGATACTCACCCCAAACAAGGTTTGCATAGCTGTAGGTTACAGCAGTGGTTGCTGGAGCGAAAGGGCTCTGTAAAAATGGAACTTTGGTTCACAGCAACTTGCTATTTCTGTCTGCCAACAATTATGCGATTGGTTCTCAGAGAGCTAAACAGCTTGGGACTGTGACCAAGACATAGTCAAGTCTTAAAGTTTCCACGAGCTTAGGGGCTCTCTCTCTCTGTTCTCGGCAATAAGTCACTTTAAGCCTGAAGAAAACCAGTTTATCTTTCCTTCAGCAGTTACATTAAGTGGTGACTTGCTGCCCTGTGCCCTGTGCCCTGTGCAAACCAACTGAAGCATCTCAAAAAGGAAATTCAAATAGCAACATTCTAATCATCACAAGAAACAAATACAGTGAACAACAAGCACTGAACTGTTTTCCCAGGTTTTTAAATCGAGGCATTTTTAATCGGGGATTAGTGTTTTAAATGGTAGAGTTAAATGCTGATAGTTCACAACTGTTTACCTGTAGCTAGAATCTATCATTTATTGTTAAATGCAGAAACCTTGTCTGTCTTTTCTATCAAGCTGGGTCTAAAGTATAGTTAAATTGGGAAACTCATATGTATTATTTAAAAAGTTTAACTTTTGTGATGAGTATGGGGGTAGCAGAGCTTGATTTCTAGCTGGCTACCCCAGTGATATTCTTCAACTTTGGCTGCTCCCATTACAACTTGTACTAAAATCTTAAATGTAATACAATTAAAACAGTGAGAAATGGATATTATTATTATTGCTAAATTTCCTTTATCAATGGTTGATGTGGCAATCTAGAATTAGAGGATTAACCAGCAGAAACAAAGTGATCTTTCTGCATAATCACTGGAAGAGATCAGAATTAGGCTTTCAAAGTCACAGAGCACCAGATTAATTACTGCCAACAGGAAGAATATTAAGATGACATAAAATGAGCATTTCCTTTTTAATAGAAGCTGCTCAACTGATCCTACAAAGAGAAGATTATGAATGTGATTGAAAGGGTGGGTGTAGAGTAAAATCTTTCCTTTTGTCAGGAAGGCCTGAACCAGGGATCATAAACATTAGATAATCATTAATTTTTTTAAAAAATTATAGAATCTAGTCTTCATCCTATTGGAAAGACATTGTTAGACTTGAAAAGGTTCAGAGAAGATTTAAAAGGATGTTGCCGGGGTTGGACGGGTTTGAGGAGGAGGGAGTTAGCGGGAAAGGCTAAATAAGCTGGGGCTATTTTCCCTGGAGTGGACGAGGCTGAGGGGAGACCTTATAGAAGTTCATAAAATCATGAGGGGCATGAATAGGGTGAATTGCCAAGATCAGGGTAGGGGAGCAGAGGGTATGGTTTAAGGTGAGAAGGGAAAGATATAAAAAAGGGACCGGAGGGGCAACTTTTTCATGCAGAGAGTGGTGTGTCCTCTGAATGAGCTGCCAGAGGAACTGGTGGAGACTGGTACAATTATAAAACCTAAAAGGCATCTGGGTGGGTATACGAATAGGAAGGGTTTACAGGAATATACACAGAATACTAGTATATAGGACTAGATTAATTTAGGATATCCAGTTGACATGGATGAGTTGGACTGAAGTCTTTTTCCATGCTGTACAGCTCTGACTCTACGTAGAACTTAGCATCATGAGTGGTATGAGAGCAGAATGCAACTGATGCACTTAAGTGGAAGTTTGATGAATTAAGACAAAGAATAAAAGCATACAGGATGTGTTGTTAGGTGAAGGATGGGAGGAAGTTATGTACAAAATAAATTACAGTATGGATCTACTTTGTCAATTGTCTGTCTGCGCTGGTAAATACCATGTGTTTTTTTTCTTAATTTATACCTTTTCTGTTCAAAGAACCTGCTTGAAGTTTAACAGTATTCTAAATGTGGCAATTGTTTAGTTATTGCTGATCCACAAGACATTTAATGCAGCAATATCACAGAACTGGCTCGAAGCAATAAAACCACATAACATGATATTAAAAAATGTAGCTTCCACAAATTATATTTGTACTATTTGGATCTGTTGGTGGTATTCAGGTACTAAAAATCAAGGTTCATACTATAGTGCAGTACCAAGAAAGTGTTGCACAGTCAGTTTTTTCTCCCCCCCCAAAAAGAGCAGTCATTAAATCGTGGCCTGTAAGTAAGTGAAGTTGCCATCAAACCAAGTGAGCATTTGCCATGCAAAATGTTATGCTTTTCACAGAAGAAGGGCTAATATTGGAAGGAATACGAAAGAAAGCACGTGCAACTTGCCTTAATGACTACCGCCCAGTGGCTCTGGCCTCCATAATCATGAATTACTTAGACAGGCTGATCATGGCCCACATCAACTTTAGTCTCCCAGAGGCTGCCTCAATCCCCTGCAATTTGCCTGCTGACTAAACAGGTCCACAGCAGATGCCATTTCCCTAGACCTACACTCATCCCTGGAACATCTGGACAACAAGGACACCTACGTTAGGCTCTTACTCATTAACTATAGCTCTGCCTTCAACACTATAATGCCCTCCAGGCTAATCTGAAAACTGAGACCTAGGTCTCAGCTCCACCTTCTGCAACTGGATTCTCAGCTTCCTGAGCCACAGACAGCAGCGAAGATAGACAACTGCATCTCCTCCATGATAACCCTCAACACTGGAACCTCCCACGAATGTGTTCTTAGCCCCCTACTGTACTCCCTGTAGACCCACAGCTGTTTAGCCAAATTCCAAACAAATACCATTGACAAGTTTGCTGATGACACCACCGTGGTAGGTCGGATATCAACAAGTCAGAGTACAGAAAGGAGACAGAGGGCTTGGTGTTGTAGTGCAATGATAACAACCTCTCTCAATATCAGTAAAACGAAAGAACTGATCATTGACTTCATGAAGAAAGGAGGAGGACACACTCCATCTACATCAAGGGAGCTGAGGTGGAGAGGGTCGACAGCATCATGTTCCGAGGGCCAACAACAGACAACCTGTCCTGGAGTTCCAACATAATCGATGGTCAAGGCAGCACAACAATACCTCTTCTTCAGGCAGCTTAGGAAATTTGGCATGTCCATAAAGACCCTCACCAACTTCTGCATATGCATCATAGAAAGCATACGAGCCAGATGCACAATGGTCTGGTACAGCAACTGTTCTGGACCAGGACTAAGAAACTACAGACAGTTGTGTGCACAGCCCAGACCATCATGGAAGCCAACCTCGCATCCTTTCCTTGACCTGTCCATCTCCATTTCAGGGAATAAACTGTCCACTGCCATTCACTACAAAGCCACTGACTCCCATTGCTACCTTCACTACAGCTCTTCCCACCACACGTCCTTCAAGGATTCCATCCCATTCTTCCAGTCCCTTGGCCTACGTCGTATCTGTTTGGATGAAGCCACTTTCTGAAACAGCACTACTGACATGGTTTCCTTCTTCCATAACTGTGGATTCCCATCCACTGTGGTTGACAGGATCGTCAACCGCATCCAACCTGCCCTTGTCCCTTCCTATCACTCTTAACCGCGCTATCAGTTCCCCTTTGTTCTCACTTTTCATCCCACCAGCCTCTGCATTCAAACGATCATTT
This sequence comes from Rhincodon typus, assembly GCF_021869965.1. Lineage (NCBI taxonomy): Eukaryota > Metazoa > Chordata > Chondrichthyes > Orectolobiformes > Rhincodontidae > Rhincodon > Rhincodon typus. Next base: position 16,184 of record NW_025968256.1, read on the forward strand.
GCCACCATTTTAGACAACTCCAGCAGAACACCACCAAACACATCTTCCCCTCACTCCCTATCTGTATTTCGCAGGGATCATTCCCTCTGGGATACCCGAGTCTATTCCTTGACCACCAACACCACCCCCATCTTCCCATGTGACCGCAGAAGGTGCAACACCTGCCCCTTCATTTCATCCCCACTCAACATTCAAAAACCTAAACAGTCTTTCCAGGTGAAGCAGCATTTCACCTGTACCTCCTCCAGTCCTGCGGAGAATATTTGCTGGACCTAACGTGGCCTACTCTACACTGGAGAAACCAAATGCAGATTGGGTCACCGCTTTGCAGAATACCTCCAGACCATGCGTAAGCATGACCATGACCTTCCCATAGCTGGTCATTTTTACACAGCATCCTGCTCACACTCCCACTTGTCTGTCCTCAGCATGCTGCAATGATCCAGCGAATCACAGTGAAAACTGGAAGAGCAACATCTCATCTTCAAACTCTGTACTTTATAACCTTCTGGGCTGAATATTAAGTTCAATATCTTCAAATTGTGAACCCATTCCATCCCTTTGTTTTAAACTTTGCAAAAAAAGAGGGGGAATGGCCTAAACATGGATTTCACCAGTTTTAAAATCTCCCCACCCCGGTCTCATCCCACGTGTAACCCTCCCTCTCATCCCCACCTCCTTGACCTGACAACTTGTCCATCTTTTCTCCCACCTATCTGCCCCTCCCACCTCATTGACTAATCCCCACCACTCCCTACCTGCACTCACCTATCTTCCCCAGCCCCACCCCTCCTCTCTTTATTTATTTCCCAGCTCCCTTCCCTCTCCCCATTTCAGAAGAAGGGTCCCGAGCTGAAATGTCAACTTTCCTGCTCCTCTGATGCTGCCTGGCCTGTTGGGTTTCTCCAGCTCCGCATTGTTATATCTACTGCTTGACCCATTGTGACCTCCAGTATTTTTTGTTTTCACTCCCATCGGTAGACTTCTTGTTGCTGTGGAAAGGTTGCCAACATCACAGACCCCTCCCATCCCGATATTTGTTCTCCTACAACCTCTGTCATACAGAAGCTTGAACAGACGCATCAATAGGTTCAAGAACAGCTTCTTCCCTGCCACTATTAGACTGCTGAATGGACTCTCTAGCCAATGCTGATCTGGCTTTGCACACCTCCTGTGCTATTGTAACCTTTATGCCTCACTCTAAGCATCTTATGATGTGTATGTCCTTGTTTGCAATGGTCTGCCTGTACTGCTTGCAAAACAAAGCTTCTCACTGTGCTTAGGTACGTGACTACAATAAATCAAAACTGGACTTTTGTATAAATCCAATAATGACAACAGTAAATTGTGATTGATGCAAAATCCCAACTGATTCATCAATATCCTTTTTTCAAAAACAAAAAATTGCCATCCTCAACTGGTTTGGCCTACATGCAACTCCAGATCTGCAGCGTGGTGACTGACTCTTAACAGCGCTCCAACTAGCTACTCTGTTGTACCCAATTGTTAAAAGTTTTGAAAGAAATAAATAAAAGCATACACACCAGCTGGCTTTGAATTATGCATTGGAAATGGCAATAACAAACTCAGCTCTTGCAGAATTCTCCTCACTGGGATGCTACAGCCAAAACTGGAAGAGAAATAGCCAGACAGTCATCCTTATGAAATAAAACCTTATAATGTACCAGACACTGTTGTGTCAGTGGCACAGGACATACAGCACAATATAAATCAGGAGGAAGTAAAGACAGTGCATCCAGGAGGCACTGGGGACTATCAGCAGCAGCAGCAGAATTTTACTCAAATGCAAGGTGAAACCTCATGGCCCAGCACATCATTACCATCAAGCCAAGGGATCAACCAGAGTTCAAAGGGCAATAAAAAGCAGGACATGATGGGAGCAGCACAAGGCACGCCTGAAACAGATATTAACCTGAAGGTTACAGCACAGACTACTTGTGTGCCAAACAGCATAAGCAGAGTAATAGTCAGGGCTAAATAATTCTAAAACCAACAGATCACTACATAACTTTGCAGCCCTACTGGCTGTGAATCTTGGTGGACAACTAATTAACTTACTTAAGGAAAAGGTTTGCAAATATCCCTTCAATGACAAGAGAGCCTAGTATATCACTGCAAAATCAAACATTTGCGATAATGTTCAGACAAAATTTGGTGAAGTTACAAGACAGGACTGTCTGCACGCCAAACAGCATAAGTAGTGAGTAATAAACAGACCTATAAATTTCCAGAAACAACAGAATTGGTTCAAGCTCTGCCATCCTGCCATATCCAGTGTTCAACAGAGGCAGCAGCTCCACAAATATTCTCATTCTCAATGATAGGGGAGCCCGACACATCACCACAAAAGACAAAACTGAAGCACCGGCAACATTCTTCAGCCAGAAATACCGAGTGGATTATCCCCCTCAGCTTTCTCCGGATGTAACCCAGCATTACAGATGCCAATCTTCAGCTAAATCAATTCACTTCACATAATATTAAAGAATGTCTAAAACATACTGCAAATACTATAGGCCTTGACAGCATTCCAGCAAAATACTGAAGACTTGAGCTCCAGAACTTGCCACGGTCCTAGCATAGATGTTTTAGTACAGTTCCAACCACTTATCTACCTGAAAATGAAAAAAAACTGTCCAGGTATATGCAATACACAAAAAGCAGGTGAAATCCAACCGAGTCAATTACCACCCTATCTATTTGCTTTCAAACATCAGTTAAGTGATGGAAGAGATGATCAACGTACTATCTAGCAGCAATAACCTGTTCATGATGCTTAGTTTGTGTTCTGTCATTGCCACTAAGCTTGGGACCTCATTAAAGCCTTGATTCAAATTTGAACAACGAGCTCATCTCCAAATGGGGAGAGGAGAGTGACTGCTTTTGACTTCAAAGCCACATTTTACAGTGTGGCAAAGAATCATACAAGTGCCAGGCAATGACCATCTTCAACAAGATGGAATTTAACCAACTTGTTGACATTGAATGGCATTACCATCATGAATCCCCTACGATCAACATCCTGGGGGTGGGGGGGGTTTAAACCAGATCAATGCAGTTCCAATGACACAAACAGCTTGACATTACCCAGCCAAAGCAGTCCATTTTATTGAGGATGTGGTACCCAATCATTCACCCCTTCCACCACCAAAATACAGTAACAGCAGTGTTCACGACCTACAAGACAATGCAGAAATTCACCAAGGCTATTAAGTCTTCATTCCAAAGCCATTCCCATCCAAAAGAACAAGGGCAACAGATTTGAGAAAACCATCACCTGCAAGTTTCCGTCCAAGCCACTTGCCATTCTGATTGGAAATAAATCAACGTTCCTTCACTGCCACTGCATCAAAATCCAGGTACTCAAAAAGACAGCTCACCACCACCTTTTCAAAGGTAATTAGGGATAGACAATAAGTGCTGGCCCAGCCAGTAACATTCACATATTATGAATGAATAAATAAAGTTTCAGCTGGTTTAAGTATTATACATTTTGTTTGACTGCTGTTATTATTTTATAAACTAAAAACTATATTGTGTGATAATCCTTCTAAAAGGAGGCTAAAAAGTATTAAATTAGCAGTCATTACTTGCAACATGTAAATATTTGACAGGTAACAGGAGCTTACAAACTCCACAAAATTAAAAAGGAATTAGTGAGTAAAAAAAATGAAAAAGTGTTATTATTTACAAGCAGTGATGAATAAACACTGGCACACTGCAACTCCTGGACAGAAGCTCTCAAGACAACACTGAAGCCTTTAAGAATTTGCTTTTGCTGCAATAATCTGCTTTAAAATCAAATGGATAAGCAAAAAAGAGCAGATTTACATTTAAGAAATACTGGTTTTCCACTTAAAGTACAAGATTGGTAACAACAGACTAGATTTTGTAGTCAGCGAAGTACTGCTGCAGAGAAAATAGTGTTTGTAAGCTGCAGTCCAACATCCTCTTGTCACTCGGTCAGGAAAAACTGAATGGTCTTCAGCTGAACAAATTGTTGAGATTTCAGCTTGTGTTGTCACCAACGAGCAAGTGAATTATTTGATTTCAAATATTTTAGAACATTTAAAACACTTGCTTTTTCTTTAAAAAAAAAATACTTTTAACACCATAATTAGTTTATAATCTTAAGGGACTGCAAGGTAAGGAGACATATGCAGGGAAAGAGATTGCAAAACAATGAAGAGGAGGAGGGGGAAGTGACAGGAGTGGAGGGAGGAGAACGAGGAAGGGGCATCAGGTGCAAGACAAAGACCGAGGACGACAAAAGCCAGTGCAGAGGCCCTGGAAAGTGAGAGGAGACAAAGTCAGAGACTGGCACCAGACCCAGAGAAAAGCTAAGCAATGAGAGAGCAGATGGAGGTAGGGATGGTCACAAACATCAACTGCTCACAGATTCATGGATCAAGACTTAACAGGTTATACAGCAAGGTCCAACTGCTTCTGATGGATACATTCCCAGAGAATGTCACAGTGAGTGACTTGTGAATGGCAAAAATTGGTCACTGCTCAAGAGCAATGTGTGACGACACAAATGTCATGCACGCTTACTTCCTGAAAACTGCAGATAAGCACTACGAGAAAGAAGAACTGTGGACGCAGGAAATCCTTCTTCAGAGAAAGGTCATTGGACTTGAAACGTTCACCAATTTCTTTCCACAGATGCTACCAGATCAGCTCAGTTCCTCCAGCAATTTCTGTTTTTATTATTGATATGTTAGGATTCCAGCTGATGGTAATACTGGCAGATCCCGAGTGAGATCTGGCTTGATAAGCTTTATTTTTTTACGCTTTAACAAAGTTTAACACATTCATAGGAGCCTAAGTTTTCAAAAACCTCTCAAGATGGACGTCACAGCAGACAGCAGTTACATTGGACTAGCCCAAAGACGATCAAACTGATTGCAGCAATCATAAAAGGAAGATATTTAGAATTTGATTAATACTTGGACAACTTACTGGGTCCCTCTGAAGGTGTGAAAATTCAAGCTTGCTGGGACAACAGACAGGTTGGCACAGCGGTTAGCACTTCTGCCTCATAGCGCCAGGGACCCGGGTTCAAGTCGCTTCAGGCTGGAATATCTGTGCGGAGATTGCACAATTCTCCCCATATCTGCGTGGGTTTCCACCGACAGTCCAAAGGTGTCCAGGTTAGGTTGACTGGTCATCCTAAATTGCACAGTGTCCAGGGATGTGCAGGTTAGTTGAATTAGCCGTGGGAAATACAGAGTTACAGTACTAGTGGAGGAAGGGGTTGTCTGAGTGGGATGATCTTGTTGGGCCAAATGGCCTGTTTCCACACTGGGTGGATTTTGTGATTCTATGAACAGACAGTCTAGGCCCGAAACGTCAGCCTCTCTGCTCCTATGATGCTGCTTGGCCTGCTGTGTTCATCCAGCCCCGCACCTTGTTGTCTCGGATTCTCCAGCATCTGCAGTTCCTACTATCTCTGATGTAATTAACTTTGTCTACTGAAATAACAATTCATTTGAAATTACCACAGCAACGATTCTGGTTTGCCTATAACGAGGATAAGTTGTGAAAGCCTTTTTTTTGCACAGCACCAGAAAGAACTAGATATTACCAAGGACAGTTCTTGGCTAATGAATGTACAAGGAGTAAGGCCTTATGAAACCAACTGCTGCTCTGTCAAGAGTATTCAGGCAACCTGCAACTTGACTGAGAAACAAGTAATCTTTTCTCTCCAATCTCATATCCTGGTGATATCAGAGTCCACTTGCACAGGCAAATACCAGTTAATTCACTACAGAAGCCGCCGCAACTGCAAAATTCAACTCCTTCACTTTAAAGAGAATTTTCCATAAGTAACATGTCTGCAACAATGAGAGACCGAATTTACGTTTGTTTTTAAAAAAGAATAAACTATACTTAAAAGGTGTGCATATGTAATTTTAGATGATACTTTTATCACTTTTACTTGAATAACTACAGCAATAATTGCACAAAAAACTAGCTTGAGTTATTTAAAATGGAAAACTTTGCTGGTTACTTTTAGGTTGAAACACAAACTGAAAGAGGGCTACATGCAGGTGCATACTAATTCTTAGTTCACAATGCGGACATGCCTGGTTTAGTCATGACAACGGAACTCATGCAGCTAAAGAAAGTATGTGAACTTCAAGCCTCTGGTTATCAAACAATCTACTGCTGTAAAAAGCAAGCTTTGAAATCCAAGAATCCTCATTATATTACATCACTCAGGTGATCGAAACAGACGCTTCTGCATCTTGGGAGACTTGTTATGTAAGCAACCCTTGCCCAGCCAGACAGAAATATCTAAAAACCTAAACAGATCAGTGCACTGGTATGATAAACATCAGAAACCAAGGGGAGAAAAGTACACAAGCATTTTGCAGTATGAATAAGTGATAGAAATGGAGTTAAGTTATATATGGTGACCAGTAAAACAAGTATTGGACAGGCAAGTATTGTAAACTATTCAGGCTAAAATTTAGAATGAATCAAACTAGAATAAAGTATTGGATATCATGGTATAAAATAATAATGAAGTTTGTGTTTAGATTTTTAATTAAAAAACATGAACGGGAAAACGAAACAAACAATCACAGAACAAGAGGCAGCCATTCGGACCAAGCTATTTACAATGGCTGTCTGCTACACGTACATTACTGGAATATCACACACCAACAAATTAAAGCTATAGTTGACAAAGGCAAAACAATCATCCATTTGAACCAAATCTCAAACAGATTTAGAATTAATCAAAGGGCATATATGTTTGACAATGTACTCATAACTAATTAAACTAATTCACGCCCATGAAGTTTCCACAAGTTGTGAAGCGTTCAGGATTATTATCGGATAAAAACAAAATGTTGCTGTAGGGATCAGTGCCTCGAATGCAAATCATCAACTCAAACGCTACAAACTAAGATGCTCAGTGCAAAACAAGATCCTTCCAGTTTGGTACACGAACAAAACGAGAACAAGCGGCACACCAGACAAAACAACATCGAAAGGTATTTTTAAAAGAAATCAAAAAATAATTGATCGTATTGAACAAGTGAACAAATGAAAAGGTACAGCACAGGAATAGGCCCTTCAGCCCTCCAAGCCTGTGCCGACTATCGTGCCCTAATTAATCTAAAACTAAACCTGCCAATTTTCGATCCATATCCCTCTATTTCCTCCCTATTCATGTCCCCATCCAGGTGCCTCGTAAATGTCTTCAATGTGCCCACTTCCACCACCTCTTCTGGTAGTGCATTCCAGGCTGCTACCACTCTCTGCGTGAAAAACTTCCCTTGCACATCTCCCTTTAAATTCCACCCCCCCAACCTTGAACCTATGCCCCCTCGTAATTGAAACTTCAATCCTGGGAAAAAGCCTCCGACTATCCACCCTATGGGTGTCTCTCATAATTCTGTAGACCTCCATCAGGTCTCCTCTCAGCCGTCATGTATCCAGCGAAAACAACCCTAGTTTTTTTAACCTTTCCTCAATGTCAATGCCCTGGAGACCAGGCAACATCCTGGTGAACCTATTATGGGAACACTGAAAAAAAATGAAACATCACCGCAAGATGAGGCCAAGCTTATCTGTATGCAAATAACAATATAAATGCACATAATTGTACTGATACTCCTTAGCCATACAATTGTACGGATTATTGTCTGAATATTGACCAGAGATTGAAGCTTTAATCTATTGAGCAGTGCTCTACCTGTTCTTTCTTAGCCATTTTAAGACTCCATTCACCTTACTGTCTCAATTCCTCAGTCACACACACTTTGATCTCTCCTCATGCAACCACATTTCCATTCAACATAAATTCCCAGTTTTTCTCCTGCCACCAGTATTTCCAAAAATCCCTCTAATTAACCTGTGGCTTTCCTTGATTTCTTCATCACCAACTGTGGCAGCACCCATCAGATCCTCTTTCCCTGGCAACCACTCCACGCAGGTTGCCAGGGTTTAACTTTGTGCTTATTCCTCAACACCTTCAAGAATATTCACCCACTGTTCATGATTCATTGAAACAGTATCTTGCCTGCCTCTTGGAGATTGTCTAAAATGGGCGAGAAGGAGCAAATGGATGTAGGGCATTTGTTCAATCATCTGAACATGGCAGGATAGGTGAAGTATACAGAATCTTGGGTGTTATAAATTGGGGTACGGAGTACAAAAGCAAGGAAGTTACGATAAATTTTGGTTCAGCTTCGACTGGAATTGTGTGTCCAATTTAGGGAACCGTTTTTCTAGGAAAAACGTGATTCACGAAAATGGTTCCAGTGATGAGAAACTAGCTTTATGGAGACACAGGAGAAGCTATGCCTGTACTCAGAGAAAAGGTTCAGTCAAGGTTTGACAGAGGTGCTCAAAGTAATGAGCATCTGCTCGGAATAAATAGGGGGAAACTACCCCCATTGGTGGAAGGATCAAGAATAAGAAGATTTAAGACAATTAACATAAGCAGATGTGACAAGAGGAAAAACTTATTTTACACAAATAGTTAGGATGTGGAATGCTTTGCCAGCCACTGTGGTGGAAGCATTTTCATTCATGACTTGCAAGAGAGCTGGATAATTGAAACAAAAAAAATCCAGAATTACTGTGAAAAGGCAAGGCATGACATAAAGGAGCTGCTCTTGTAGGAGGCTTACATGAACATGAGTTGAATGGCCTTTTATACAGTAACTATTGCATGATTCGATGATACCAACGTCCAAAACACCACAGAAGGCCTAAATTAAAAGGCTAAATGCTGCAGATGCTGTAAACCTGAAACAAACAAAACGTTAAAAAAACCCT
>NW_025968257.1:0-1929 GCF_021869965.1 Rhincodon typus
CCACAAACCATGCCATTATTCAGACACTGATGAACTCCATGGACCCAGAATCAACTCCACCTAGTTGCTGTGTACCCACAAAACTAAGCCCCATTAGTATTTTGTACATAGACTCTGCCAACAATGTGGTCTATAAACAGTATGAGGATATGGTAGTAGAGTCCTGTGGTTGCAGGTAGCATCGGACTGAGTTATCAGCAATCAGTAATGGGTACAAATATGGGATTTGTGCCATATTGAGTATTGCAGGTCCAGTTGGTTTTCTGGTGGTGCCTTTGCCATCAAAACACCATTGACCTTTGGTCATAAGTCAAACATGAATATTTAATGGTGCAGAAAATAAATTGCAGTTAAAGTCAAGTGAAAATCACATTTGGCTCCAAATTAACTCAGTAACCACATTGGCTCTAAAATGTATCTCCTCTGAGTGGCATGTACCTTCGCTATTGTGAGTTGGTGCCAATAATCTAATTGACAGTTCATGTTACTGGTACTTCACATGACCACCACAATCCACTCACTCATCACTGCTGCTTAAATCAGACAGACCGGAGATAGTGCTAGGAGATGAGTAATTCTGGGAGGAAGATAATGAAGTGGGTGGTGGGGGCAGAGAACACAGGAGAGAGAGATTAAATTGTGACATGGCCCTAGAAAGATTTTTCATTCTCATTTGGGATAACCGTAATCTGTTTTCAACATACAGTGGCTAAAGTTGCAAACTAGTTTATTAACTTCAAAGCAGTCTCATTAAACATCATCTCTTGATCATTGCAAACAAGGATGTTATCACAGTGTCCTCTGTACCACTGAACAAATAGCTAAGGGGAAATTGAGACCAATTTCCGACAACATGTTAACATCTTTGGCGATGTTAAAGACCAACCATCCACTCATGGCCCATTAGCGGGGGTGGGGGGAAGGACACATAATGTAGAAACATAGCAAATCGGAGCAGAAATAGGCCATTGGGTGCTTTGAGCACGCTCCATCATTCAATACTATCATGGCTGATCATTCAACTCAATTCCCTGTTCCTTCTTTCCCCCCCCGAGTACCTTTTATCACTTTAGAACCTAAGAACTATATCTAACTCCTTCTTAAAGTGTCCAATATATTGTCCTCAACCACGTGTTGAGAATGCTCTGCAGCAGAGTTTTCCACAGGCTCCCCACTGTCTGGGTGAAGAAAGTTCTCATCTCGGGCCTACCCTGTATTCTTGGACTGTCTCAGTCATCAGGAACATCCTTCCTGCATTTATCCTGTCTAGTCCTGCCAGAATTTTACAGGTTTATGAGGTTGCTCCTATTATCTGCTAAAATCCAGTGAAATTAGTCCTAACCTATACAATATCCCTTCATACATCAGCAAGGTTACAGACAACCATCTGCTTGTCAGCACTGACCATCCACGTAGTAGGTAGGTACTTGGTATGTAGTAATGAGCAATCCTCCTGGGCAAAAGATATTAATCCTCGAAACAATTCTCCTACTATTTGCACTCTTCAGTCCACGATCGTGCATTTGTTGGCTGACATTCGAACGTTTTGTTATCTGAGAAAGTTGAACAGATAACAATCAAGACATACTCAATATCTGAGATAGTAGGAACTACAGATGCTGGAGAATCTGTGACAACAAGCTGTAGAGCTGGATGAACACAGCAGGCCAAGCAGCATCATAGGAGCAGAAAGGCTGACGTTTCGGGCCTACACCCTTCATCAGAAATGGGGGAGGGGAAGGGGGTTCTGAAATAAATAGGGAGAGAGTGGGAGGCGGATAGAAGATGGATAGAGGAGAGGATAGGCGGAGAGGAAACAAACAGGTCGAAGAGGCGGGGATGGAGCCAGTAAAGGTGAGTGTAGGTGGGGAGGTAGGGAGGAGATAGGTCAGTCCAGGGAGGACGGACAGGTCAAGGGGGCGGGATGAG
>NW_025968257.1:21929-25000 GCF_021869965.1 Rhincodon typus
TTTCCTGCTCCTCTGATGCTGCCTGGCCTGCTGTGTTCATCCAGCTCTACACCTTGTTATCTGAAAAATACTATCATGTGAGCATTCAGTTAAGGCTTTTGCATGGAAGGGAAGTACTCACTGCATAATAATGGAGATTAAACTCCTAAACCTCCCTATTGTATCTCAATTTCCCTTTGGTATCTCATCATTCATTTACGATTTAGTCCTGACGATGTTGCATGTGTTATTTCACATTCAATCGTGCAGGAACATTCATGATGAAGGTTAGGGGAATGGGAGTGAAACTGGTACACAGGCTGCAGATTGCAATGTTGTTGGATTGGATAATGAGTTATACAGTCATAGAGGTTTACAGCATAGGAAACAGGCTCTTTGACCCAACTTGCCCAAGCTGCCCAGTTTTCATAATTTAAACTAGTCCCATTTGCTTGCATTTGGTCCATATCCCTCCATACCTATCCCATTATTGTACCTGACCAAATGTTTCTTAAATGACAAAATTGTACTCACTTCCACCACTATCTCTGGCAGCCCATTCCAGACACTCACCAAACTCTGTGTGAAAAAAAATTGCTCCTCCAAATCCTTTTGTACATCTTCCCTCTCGCCTTAAACCTATGCCATCCAGTTTTAGTCTCCCCTGCCATGGCAAAAAGCTGACGGCTATCTACCTTATCTATGCACCTTATGATTTTACAGACCTCTATAAAGGTCACCCCTTAGTCTCCTACATCCAGGGAAAAAAAGGTCCCAGCTTATCCAGCCTCTCCTCGTAACTCAAACCCACCCGTCCAGGTAGCATCCTAGTAAGTCTTTTCTGAAAACCACCAGGAGTCAGCTTGAGTTATTGCTAATGCCTGGACGCCAGTGTAAATGTCAAAGTTGGAAATAGCTTACAAGTAACAGCATCAGGGGAGGAAAGACCAGTTGTGGGTCACGGATGATGGGCCTCAGCTTGCAGAGGGGGCTGTGGGCCAGACTAACAGGGAAGACATGAGCCTCCTAATAAAGGCGCCAAAGGTAGATTGGCTATGTCCAGATCTCAAATGGGTCTCACTCCTGACATTTCTTCACAGATGAGTATTTCCATGTTTGACCAGCTGTATTGACTTTGCAGAAGTTCAGAAAAAGGAGAATGAGAAGAAGGGATGGACACTGTGTGCAAAGGCTCAGGGAGCTCAGCTGTGGATGTAGAAGCACAGCATGAAGAGGGGAGCCAGGGTTTTTTGAGCTGCCAGCTAGTTACTGAGACAGGGTTTCCTGAAGGTGCCACAAGATGTCCCCTTTTCCCCAAGGTTTCATTAAGGTGTCGTTGCTGGGTGTAAAGCTGGGGGAAGCAGACTGGAGGCTTCCTTTCCAGATCACTGCAAATCTCCAATCTCCTCTTTAGCTCAGGCAGGATCCCTTTGCTGCCCTGTCAGTTTCACCACCTTCCCCAAACACTTTCCCCTCCCTGCCTTTTTTTAAATTCACCTGTGGGATGTGGGTGTTGCTGGTTGGCCAGCATTAATTGTCCTTAAGAAGGTGGTGGTGAGCTGCCTTCTTGAATTGTTACAGTCAGGTAAACACACACTGATGTTAGGGAGGGAATTCCAGGATGTTGGCCCAGCCACAGAGAAGGAACAGTGATATATTTCTGTGCTCATTTACTCTGGTTGTGCCCATTCTTCTCTTGCAGAATGAGAGACGTATTTAGATAAATTAGTATGGGTCCATATCTTCGCCTGCATTGACAATGTCAAATTTCCATGCTGTATACAGGGGACGATAGGAGATAAAGTTTCTGACTGAAATGTGTTTCAGTGTCATTACACAGCTAGAATTGATAGAAATCAGTGAACCATTCTGTGATATGTTTGGGAGGTGATGGCCCAGTGGTATTATTGCTAGACTGTTAATCTGGAGAACTAGGTAATGTTCTGGAGGTAGCAAGAACTGTAGATGCTGGAGTCAGAGACAACACAGTGTGAAGCTGGAGGAACACAGCAGGCCAGGCAGCAGAGGAGCAGGAATGATCTGCTGCCTCTGCCAGTGTATGTACCAATGCTTCATACTCCTCCAAGTGTGAGTTAGTGTTGTAAGGTTGTTACTGCAGAGCTCTGTCACACAGGAGGTTGAGAGACAAGCATCTCTGTCAGATGCCTCAGATATAATTACTTCACCGCACCTATCAATGTTGCACTAACAGCAACACAGTGCTCCTGCCTCTCACTCATACAGCAGGATTCACACGTCAAACATTAAAGAATGACAATACCCAGCTGCTCACTGGCATCGTGGGTTTAACTCCTGCCATAGCAGATGGTGGAATTTGAATTCAATAAAAATCTGGAATTACTATAAATCTATTGCCAATTGTTGGGGGTAAAAAGCCATTGCCAATACCCTTTAAGGAGGGAAATTGCCATCCTTACCTGGTCTGGCCTACATGTGACTCCAGACCCACAACAATGTGGTTAACTCTTAACTGCCCTCTAGGCTGTAAATGCTGGCCTAGCCAGCAACACCCTCATCCTGCGAATGATGTAAAACATAAAGTGTGTCTGCGGTATACATCACAAAGCCATATTTTGTGATTGTGTTCTTGTCTTACATAAACCTTTGGTGAGAAGTTATTAGTTGTGTTAGTTCTCCTAGTGGTGATGATGGGTCAGTGAGTATTGTCATCCTTTTATGTTCGAAGTGTGAATCCTGCTGTATGAGTGAGAGGCAGTAGCTTTGTGCTGCTGGTAGTACAACGTTGGTAAGTACAGTGAAGTAACACATTTATAGCATTTGAGGCATCTAATAGAGATGCTTGTCTCTCAACCTCCTGTGTGACTTGCCTCGCACTTCTCTTTTGAACCCATGTCCCCTAGTAACTAACCCCTCCACCCTGGGAAAAAGCCTCGTACTTTCCATTATATCCATGCCATTCATAATCTTATAAACTTCTGTCAGGTCGCCCCTCAACCACCTGAGTTCCAGTGAAAACAAATCCAATCTATCCAACCTTTCTTCATAGTTAAAATCCCCCATACCAGGCAACATCCTGGTAAATAAACCTTTTCTGTACCCTCTCCAAGGCA
>NW_025968258.1:0-2643 GCF_021869965.1 Rhincodon typus
TACTGCATTGGTCCTGGGAACCAGTCACCCCAGTGAGTGGTTAGATCGAGAGAAACATTGTATGGTATTTAGGGGTAATTTACTCCTTACTGAAACTCATCCTGCTTTTCAGAAATTTCTTTTTTTTTTAGCAGAGTGTAGATCATAAGACCAATTAAGCAAATTAGCAAACTCACAAGGGGAGATTAGGTTTTCCTCAAATGCAGTAAGTTATGATCTGGAATGCACTTTCTGAAACAGCAGCGGAAGCCGATTCAATAGAAACTTCCAAAAGGGAGTTCAATAAATACTTTAAAAAGAAACATTTGGACAACCACGGGTAAAGAACCAGATAAATGTGAACTAATTGGATAGCTTTTTCAGAGAGCCATGACAGGCCAAATAGCCTATTTTGTGCTGTAAGATTGTTGGATTCTGTTCTGTATGTGGTTGGAAGCTGTGGATAGAATGTATGTTTGAGACACTGTTTAGCCATAAATACAAAGTCAAAATACTTGATGTGCTGGGAGTCTGAAACATAAGCGAAAACCATCTCATCACCTCAGCAAGCAAAAACCGAAAGAACTGCGGATGCTGTAAATCAGGAACAAAAACATAAGTTGCTGGAAAAGCGCAGCAGGTCTGGCAGCTTCTGTGAAGAAAAATATCAGAGTTAACATTTCAGGTCCGGTGACCTGGTAGTTGGGAAAACATCAGTTTATATGCAGAAAATGGGGAGGGGGATGGGGTAGGGAATAAACAATAGGATAAAGGATAGAGCCTGAAGTGAGAGAGTTGTGGGTGGGGGCCGGAATAGGACTGGATCAAGGAATGTTCCACATACCCCATGAGGAGGCAGGCATAACTAGGGCCCATGAGGGTACCCATGGCCACCTCCTTACCTGAAGAAAATGAGATGAGTTGAAAGAGAAGTTGTTGAGGGTGAGGATGAGCTTGGCCAAGCAGAGGAGGGTGGTGGTGGGTGGGGATGGTTCAGGTTTTTGCTCCAAGGAGAAGCAGAGTGCCATAAGACCTTCCTGGTGGGGAATAGACATGTAAAGGGATTGCACATCCATGCTAAAAGGTGGTGGCTGGAACCTGAAAACTGGAAATTTTGAAACTGGTGTAAGGCGTCAGAGGAATCACGGATGTACATGGGTAGGGACTGGAGAGAAGACTGAGTCACAGTCGGAAGAGATGAGTTCTGTGGGGCAGGTGCAGGCTGAAACAGTGGGTCTGCCCAGACAGTCCTGTTGGTGGATTTTTGGGAGGGGGTAGAAGTGAGCTGTGCGGGGCTGGGGGACTATCAGCTTGGAGGCAGTGGTGGGGAGATCACCAGATGAAATGAGATCAGTTACTGTGGTTGATACAATGGCCTGATGTGTGGTGGTGGGGTCATGGTCCAGGGGAAGGTAGGTGGAGGTATCTGAAAGCTGGTGCTCAGCCTCTGCAATGTAAAGGTCAGTACAACAGCACCACCCGTTTCGGCAGGCTTGATGACAAGTTTAGGGTTAGATCTAAGCGCACGGAGTGCAGTCAGTTCGGAGTGGTTGAGGGGAGCAAAGAAATTGAGGCGACCAATATCACATCAACAGTTCTCAATGAACAGATTGAGTGCAGGTAAAAGGCCAGAGGGAGGGGTCCAGGTGGAGGGACAGTGTTGGAACCGTGCAAAGGGGTCTGTGGGACGGAGAGAGGACTCTTGTCCAATGAAATGGGCATGGGGGAGAAGAGTTTGGCATCGTGTCGTGCCCGAAATTCGTTAAGGTGGGGACGCAGAGGAATAAAGCTGAGGCCTTTGCTGAGGACAGAGCATTCAGCATCGGAGAGCGGGAGGTTAGGAGGGATGGTGAATACCGAACAGGTGGTGGGGTTGGGAGTGGGGATGGAGTCAGAGAGAAGGGGAGGGGAAGAAGGTTCCGGAGGGCCATGGGCATCTTTTGAGTTGTTGCATCTTGTGGGCCTTGATGCCTGAAATGAAAACGTTTTTTGTTGGCATGGTGAATGAGCAGGAGGATGAAGTGGTACTGCGGAGAGGTGCAGCCCTGAGCCAGTGGGATGCGATGCTGTTGGAGAGAGAGGTTGAGAGTGTGCTTGTGGCGCCACATGGCACTGAGTGTGGATCTCAGAATGCGGCGAGAGCAACTGCCCATGGAACGTTGAACATCACGGAGATATCTGTGATTCTGGGAGGATTCTGAACATGAGGGATGGAACTTCAGTTGGAAACCACGGGGGGAGAGGCTGAGCCAGAGGCAGTCTCTGAGGAATGTGACATGGAAATGAGTTTTAGCAAATACGTGGTCAAACACCAGAAGTGACAGTGAAGTTAACGTTGGTGGACAAGAAGAAAGGTTGGAACAGAAATCCCTTCAGAGAGAGGAGCAGAGCTACTTCAAGGTGGGCATGCCTAGAAGAGATGTGGCAGTGAGTTAAATACCAAATAAAAACCAAAAGAACTGCAGGTGCTGTAAATCAGGAATAAAAACAGAATTTGCTGGAAAAACTCAGCAGGTCATCCAGCATCTGTGAAGAAAATACCTGAGTTAACATTTCGGGTCCACCACTCCTCCTTCACTCCCAAAACACACACACACACACACACACACACACACACACACACACACAGTCTCTCTCACACACACACACACACACACACACACA
>NW_025968258.1:3043-3457 GCF_021869965.1 Rhincodon typus
GCCCAAACGTAGCTCCCAGGTGAAGCAACACTTCCCACAATCTAATCTACTGCATTTGCTGTTCAATACACCACCCTGTTCCCTGGCCACCATCTCTGTCTCTGGCTTGCTACAGTGTTCCAGCAAAGCCCAATGCAAGCTGGAGGAACACACCTTATTTTCCGCCTGGGGACCCTGCAGCCCTCCAGACTCAATATTGAGTTCAATGACTTTAGGGCCTAAACTCTCCCATGTCCCAGCTCCCTACCCGACACACCAGGCCTTGTTATCACATAGCCTGCCATTACACACCCCTATTGTTAGTCACTAACAGCTATTCACCCTCCCAACCTGATCGTTAGCAACTCCTTTGCCTATCTAACTGCTGTTCTCTCTCTCTCTCTCTCTCTCTCTCTCTCTCTCTCTCTCTCTCTC
>NW_025968258.1:3557-25000 GCF_021869965.1 Rhincodon typus
CTCTCTCTCTCTCTCTCTCTCTCTCTCTCTCTCTCTCCAGGCTCTATCCTTTATCCTATTGTTTACTCCCTACCCCACCCCCCCTTCCCTATTTTCTGCATATAAACTGACGTTTTCCCAGCTACCATCAGTTCTGAGGAAGGGTCGCTGTACCCGAAACGTTACCCCTGATTTTTTCTTCACAGATGCTGCCAGACCTGCTGAGCTTTTCCAGCAACTTCTGTTTTTATCACCTCAGCAATCTACTTGGAGAGAGGCAACAGAAATGTTTCCGGTTTAGAACCTTCTTCAGAACTTCTCATCCACGTGAGGTGATACTTATTTGTTCCTGCATCACAATTTTTGGTGCACAATGTCAGTCCTACATCTCGAGGCCCAATTACCAATTGACATCCGGCCTTCGCTATTCATTCAACTCACCACCAGGATCTTCTACAGATTTCAGGCTAATCAGGGCAGCAACTCTGGGCTTTGGTTGTATTTAAAGATATATTTTAAATGACTTATTAAATTTTGGACATTTGGGTTCATCCACATTTACCTAATCTTGAGCCTTATTTGCTCCTCAATCTGACAAAATGCCTGATCCCCAACATGAAGCATCCGTGTGTTTTTATTAGGTTGGTACACAGTTAGTTGGCGATGAAAGAAAGACCTGATTTATTATCTGCTCCTAATCACCCTGAGATGCTGGTGATGCATCTTTTGTATATATGGCCTCCCTTGTGCTATTGTTCTGCCGAAATGTTCGGAATTCAATCCGGCTGTTATATTCAATACAGCTCAGGAGCAGGCTATTCAGCCACATTGGTCCATGCTCCATCTAGCTTTCTTTATCTGTAACCCTATTAGTATATCCTTCCACTTGCTTTCCTCCTTGTGCTTGAATAACTTCCCCCTTAATGCATTTAAGGAGCAACAATGTATTTTTAATAAAGTATGAGGTTATAACTAAGCACTTTGCAGCTAATTAAGTACTTTTTGAAGTGTAGTCGCTATTGTAATGTAGCAATGTACACCCAAGAATTCCAGTATAATTATGGTAGTGTGCAGCCAGCCTCTCAGAAAGAATGCCATTGGTAGGACAGGGACACTTTGAGGAACAAACACAGAAAAAGATTGAAAGCGGAAGAGACGGTTTGACAAGCTTAGGGCAAAATGTGAATTGGATTGGAATAATGAGAGAGAATGAGAAAGAAGTTGATTGGGAGAAGACCTAACTGGAAATGAAGAGACTAGTGTGGGAAGCAGGGAAAGAGATCATTTCATCATTGGGAGAGGAGATAATTTCCTTTTTTCCCACAAACAGTGGCACGTGAAAGGTATGCTGTACAATTTCCTAGTTCAAAAAAACTGAAAAAGAACTTAATTTTGTGACGACTCACTTGGAAGAATGTGCCCTTCTCGAGCCCTACTATTCCCAGAGCCACCACAAATGTGAAAATTTAATTAAACTACCAAATATCCAGTTTACCTGTCTGTCGGATTCAGGTTAAAAGAAATACCAGGTTTTCCTTATTATCAAGAAAACAACTATTTATTGTAACTAAAATGATCTTAATCCAATGGCAAAATGCAAAAAAAACTGAATTGCTAATTTATGACAGTACGACTTAACTGTATCCTTTTTAAATCCACCCCATCCATTTGTACACTCAGAGGAACTCAAAAAGAAACAGACAAGATACAAATATTATGGGTGGAGAAAAAGGAATTTAGGGAAGCAGTTATGCATCATCAGAACAGATCACAAAATTGTGGAATTCTTTTCGATCCTTTGAGAGGAGCACAATGTTATCTGCACAGTTTACTAATTGGTTAGTTGGACCTGGGTCTTTCCTTCTCCTTTGGGTTTAGAATTATTTCTTTGTGTCCCTGAATGTAGTAGTTTTTTTCCTGTTCTTTCAACAGAGATTTGGAGTAAAGAACTTTACAGGGAAAGAGTATATAGATAGAGAAATGTTGATACATCCAGCTTCTGGAGTTTTATCCTTTCTTCTGTTTGCATTTCTCTCTCAAGATTTGTGTTAAGCTGCAGCTGGACCAAACAAGGAGTTGTTACTAATGCTGTGCTCCCCTGAACACACATCAAATGGTGCCAAAAACAAAGTTGCTGGAAAAGCTCAGCAGGTCTGGCAGCATTGGTGAAGGAGAAAACAGAGTTAACGTTTCGGGTCCGGTGACCCTTCCTCAGAACCTTCCTCAAATGGTGCCAACTTGTCTATACTCAATATCCATAAGAAGTAACATCATCTCATGCATCACTTACCTTCCCTTGTTTTTCAAAGTTACAGATAAATTTATTGTCCATTCTCCCCTTTAAAAGCAGTGTGCATTCTCCTCACTTTTAATCCACAGCCCAAGATGCGGTCTTTACAATCATTAATCTACTAATGAGGTGTCAGTACTCAGAATATGCTGACAGTTGGCATTCAGCTTGATAGATCTTGCACACTGCAAAACCTGAATGAAATTATTCCATAAAATGTGTCCTTTTCGTTTGTAATGTCCTGAATTAATTTTATGGCCGGAATTGTGAAGGAGGTCATTCAGCCAGTGAGTACGTTCTGGCTCTCTGTAGGGCAAGTCAGTCCGTTCCATTCCCCTAGTCTATCTCTGTAGCCCTTTAGGTTTATTTCCCTCTGGCATCCATTCAGTTTCATTTTGAAATTATTCATCATCTGCACTTTTATCATTCTCATGGGCAGCGAGTTCTGATTCATTACTACCTACTACCTTAAAAAAGAGTTCTTCCTCATATCACTCCTGGCATCTATTGCTCAAAAGCTTAAATCTGTGCCCCTTAGTCCTTGTAACACCAGCTAAAGGCAACTTTCTTTGTCTAGCTTATCCAAACCTGGTATAATCTTGTATACTTCTTTCAAATCTCCCTGCTGCAAGAACAGTCCCAGCCTCTCCAACCTAATCCTTTTAGCTAAACTCCCTCACTCCACAAAGGTCAATGCTTTACCCATAACCCTGTAATATCTTGCCCTTCCAAATATTTGTCCAATTCCCTTTTTATAATTGCTTTTGAATCTGTTTTGCACCCTTTCAGGCAATGCATTCTCTGTTCATAACATCTTGCTGTGCAAAAAACATTTCTTCATGTTACCTCTGGTTCCTTGGGCAACCACCTTAAATCGGTGCCCTCTGATTATGAGCTCTCCCACTGGGATTATCAGAAATCAGGAAAACATGTGATAAGAGTTGCTAAGTAATAAATCCATAAATATGGTGTTAAAGTAATCCATCAGCCTTAGTATTTGCCCCATTTGAGTTAAAAGCTTAATCTATTATGACATTGAATTTTCAGCCATTCCACCTAACCTGTCCAATATAAGCACAATTAGACCACTCGGCCCTTTGAATCTGCTTTGCCATTCTACGTGATTGGTGCTAATCTTCCGCCTTGGCTCCATTTTGCCACCCACTCCTTATATCCCTTAAATACATGAGAGCTCACTAATCCGTCTATCTCAGCCTTAAAAATATTCAGTATGGAAAATCTGCAACCCATGAGGTTGAGGACTCCAAAGATTCACAGTCTTTTGAATAAAGAAATTTCACCCCTAAATGAGAGTGCCTTCTGGTTAACCCTAACCCTAACCTGTCTCTGTCAATACTTAAGTTCCAAATGATCCTCCTTAAAGCTTATTTCAATCAGTGTAATCTGTCTAGTCTTGCTTTTCTCCCTTATTTAACCGTAGCTTCCTCCTCAAGACATCTATGTTGTTTACGTCACCTACATGGTAAGAGGTTCTGTTCTCACCACACTCTGGGTTAAGAAGTTCTGTGATCTATTCATTAGTTATTACCTTATAAATATAACCTCTAATATTGGATCACCTACCCTATCGCCCCAGTAAGTGGAAATGTCTCTAAATCTAACCCATGTCACAACCATACAAGATGGAGTGACTGGTGAATTGCAGCTTCATATAGCTCATTCAGTCTGCCTTTAATTTTTTTTTAAATTCCAGTTTAAAAATAACCAGCAACACTTTAGTTTCAATGATGATAAGTTAATGTATAAGTATTGCTGCAAATTACTAAATAAAAATATAATCCCAAAGTTATGAAGATTAAAAGTGGACATGGATAGAAAAATGAGAATAAAATCATTTTGTTATTGTTGAATGCCTGTTGCTTGCCTAATGATTTCTCTTTCCAAGGTGATGAGTTTGAAAACTTAAGTCAGAATTCAGGACCTGTGATAGTTTCTGTAGTTAATTAGTTGCAGGTTGCTTGTGCAGGTGACCTCAATCCATAGAACAGACTTTTTTTCAGGGTGGAGTGGAGTTGAGTTTTCTTATTTTTCATGAAATTACGGCACCTGCAGATTGCCTGGGCACTTTCAGCTGAACCTTCTGAAAAGCCTTTTCTTTAACCTTCTTTGGCTGCTAATTCACTGTCTCCGTCTGAGAACTGTCAGTGGTGGTCTTAGAGCCATGCTTGAAATGGTGTCTCAGCCTGTCTTGTACACATTAAAACTTAAGATGGCTAGTGTCCCAGAATTGTTGTATCGTGATTCTATATTAGATGATTGGTGAGGCAGAAAAACACTATTTGTAGCCCCAGGGAACAGCATTCTCTGTAAGATGTGTGGCCGCTGGGCAACTCAACAAACATAGATCTGCATGCTGACACGTGTCTTCCACTTCCACAAGCTGCTGCTGTGCATGGACCTTGGACAGGACACAGCAGCATGAAAGATAGCATGGAATGTCACCGGGGAAGCCATCTTTCAAAAGTTTCTGCTTACCCTGTGTGCGGATACACATTGAATTTCTAAGGTTTTCTACATGTTTGGTTATTTCCCACAATCTCCTTGGAGCTTGACCACATTTCAGCTGTAAAAGGTCAAGTAACTTTTGGCAGCCATTTATCAAGGCTGTTTTTGTCCATTTAACGACAGATTAGTGTTTTTTTTTACAGAAATTATAAAACCATGTCTACCCCATTCATGACGCCAATGAAACCCCTTTGCAATTTTAAATACCTCTGTTTAGTCTTGTATTGAAGTTCAGCCTTCAGTGCAATGCCAGGGTATAATTGGGATAAGTTCTGAAGGTTTGTGTGGGTGATTCCTACTCTGACTGTTGCTTTTCTCGCTGGGTAAATGGAAACTCTTGTAGATGTTCAGTAGGACATGGAAGCTGTACAGCGCTGTTGTGTGCCCGAGTTTCAAGCTGTTTAGTTTGTGAAGCACGTTTTGCAAATGTGGTAAAACCACAATAATTTATCCTCCCGCATCTGTACATTTTCTGCATTTATTATTTTCTGGTTCATAGTTTATAGCAGAAATTTGACATCTATGAGTCAGAAATTTATTGGCTGGGGTTTTCTATTTCTGGATGCTTGCTTTCTGTCCAGTTACTTGAAACAAAGGTGGAGAGTGTGATTGCGGGCTGGTGAGCACAGAAGCCTAAAACCCCCCCCATAAGCTCGATGTCTGAGTGAACAATGAACACTGCACCTGCATCAGATACTTTTTACAAAAGCTTTCTCTCTTGCACTTCACATGTACTCCATGTATTGCATTTCAAAGTGAAAACTGACATTTCTGCTTATCCTGGATATACTTTAGAATGAGTCAGGAGATTTAGTTACACAAAGATATGGTATAAAATTCAAATTATTTTAAACTTGTTTAATAGTGCCGTGCCTTGTGTTCCTAATTCTTTTTTTCGCAGATTGAGAGCAACTTAACTTTTGGTTGGCAAACCCACTGTCCTAGCTAGCGCGTGGGTATTGGTTAAAACAGTGGACCTTTTATTTAAGCGTTTGCTTAACATGTTGCAAATGACGAACATCATTGTATTGACCAATCCGTGGCAAGGAACATCCATCAGTGACTATTGACACCACAGTTTCAGTCAATGAGGTAGTACTTATGGACTTGTAGCAAATAAAATTTGCACGCAAAACTACAGCAAAATGTTCTGATTATAAGGGTCTGATACCTCTACCAAAATGCAACGAGTGTAGGATGGTCATACAATGTGAATTAACTTAGCCTGTGCTTTTCTGGTTTTGAGCAGCTGAAAGCTGACTGTTTTTGCCTGGAGCTTTACTGACATATGCCTGAGCATTGCAATAACCAGCCATATTTGCACATGTTTCCAATTATTTTGTATTTTGCTTTATTTTAGGGAAGTAGTGAGCAATTCAGGAAGTTTAGAGGTTTCACATGGAATTGGATGAACTCCACTACATTGATCTGTTTTCACAAGAAATTTAAAAATATAACCATGTACCACATTGCCATGAGTGTATTTTTTAGAAAAAAATAGTTCAAGTAGTGTTATTGCCTAGCCATACAGTAATGGTCGTGTGTACCTGCCACTGAACAATATGGATTGCCTGTTGATACGAAGTTCATAATACCGTTATTATTAGAGAACTTTGATTTTAAAGTGGAGGAAATGAGTTTTAGTTTCAGTTCTGTGAAGGCCTGACTCATTTTTCAAATGTCGGAAAGTCCCTTTAAAACATTTAAATAAAGTAACATTTACAAAAAGTCAGCTGTTTTCAGCTAAATGACCAGTAAACCACATGATTAATCATGGCTAAGGTGTTTACTGACTTGAGTTTTACAATGACCTGAGAGAGAATTAGGTTCTTGTCAGGGGAAGAGGCCCATAGCTGCAGAGGTACAGTTATTAGCAACCTTCAAGCAGTCAGAGCTGCAGCGAAGTCCCTATGGTGTTTAGAAGACAGGAGGAATGGACTGTTCACATTTCAGAGAGGAAGACACAAGGTTGAGGATATAAGTCGTGGTAGACATATTAAGTGACATTAAACTGAGTTAGCAGTTTAATTTCAGGGTCTCGGGGAGAGGCATTTACTGAACAATTTGCAACAAGGAAAGCAGTTACATCTTGACAGCTGAACAGGAAGTGTGGAAGTAGGGATGACTGTTCACTCCTTATGGCAAGAAAACGACATGGTAATTTGCTAACTGCAGAAGCAGTGTTTCATTCAATCCTGCAAGTTGCAGCCAACCAAAACGTGTAGTATCAAAGCTCTAGGATCAGTGCTTGCTCAAGGGAGCTCTTTATTGGCTCTGATCTAGGCTGGTGATCAGTATTCTGTATTATTCTTGATTGGTTTCAAAGCTGGCTTGGCCAGCCTCACTCATTGTACTCTCTGTCTTGCTGAGCGCATGCAGAGTTTGCTACTTGTGTCCTAAATGGCACCAACTCTCACTCATCTCTCTCACGCATGCTGAATTCTCATCCCTGTTTTCAAATTCCTTCATGGCCTTTGTGCCTGTCTCCTCTTTAACTCCATGAGATTGTGATATTTCTGAAAGACGATTATAGAGGCCATCTGACCAGTCAGCCCATCATGTTTTTTTGTTGTAATTCACTCCTGGGACGTGGGCGTGACTGGCTGGGCTAAAATTTCTTGCCCATCTCTAATTGCCCTTGAGAAAGTGGTGGTGAGCTGCCTTCTTGAACTGCTGCAGTCTGTGTGCTGTAGGTTGACCCACGATGCACTTAAGGACAGAATTCCAGGATTTTGACCCAGCAACACTGAAGGAATGGCAATATATTTCTATGTCAGGATGGTGAATGGCTTGGAGGGGAACTTGAAGCTGGTAGTGTTCCGATTATCTGCTGACCGTGTCCTTCAAGTTGGGGGTGGTCGTGAGTTTGGAAGATGCTGTCTAAGGATCTTTGGTAAATTTCTGCAGCACATATTGTAGATAGTACATACAGTTTCTACTGAACATCGGTGGTGGAGGGTGTGGATGCTTGTGGATTTGGTGCCAGTCAAACAGGCTGCATTGTCCTAGATAGTATCAAGCTTCTTGAGTGTTGTTTGAACTGCGTCTATTCAGGCAAATGGGGAGTATTCCATCACACATCTGACTTGTGCCTTATAGATGGTGGACAGGCTTTGGGGAGTCAGGAAGAGAGCTACTCACTGCAGTATTCCAAGCCTCTGACCTGCTGTTGTAGCTACTGTGTTTATGTCATGAGTCCAGTTAAATTTCTAGTCAGTGGTGACTCCAGGGATGTTGATAGTGGGGGATTCAGTGATGGAAGCACCATTGAGTGTCAAGGGATGGTGGTTAGATTGTCTCTTATTGGAGATGGTTATTGCCTGGCATTTGTATGGTGCAAATGTCACATGCCACTTGACAGCACAAACCTGGATATTGTCCAGGTCTTGTTGCATTTTAACATGGACTGCTTCAGTATCTGAGGAGTCACGAATGGTGCTGAACATTGTGCAATCTTTGATGAACATCCCCACTTCTGACCTTCTGTTGGAGGCAAGGTCATTCATGTAGCAGCTGAGACGGTTGGGCCAGGACACCACCCTGAGGAACTCCTGCAGAGATGTCTTGGAGCTGAGATGACTGACCTCCAGCAATCACAGCCACCTTCCAGGGTGCCAGGTATGACTCCAACCACTGGAGAGTTTGCCCCCGATACCCATTGATTCCAGTTTTGCTAGGGCTCCTTGATGCCATGCACAGTCAAATGTAGCCTTGATGTCAAGACCTGTCACTCTCACTTCACCTCTGGAATTCCGCACTTTTGACCATGTGTGAACTGAAGCTGTAATGAGGTTAGGAGCTGAGTGATCAGTGGAACTCAAACTGGACATTGTTGAGCAGGTGATGCTTGATAGCATTGTTGATGACACCTTCCATCAGTTTACTGATGATTGAGAGTAAATCAGAGCAGTAATTGGCTGAGTTATACATAGACATATCTGGGCAATTTTCCACTTTGTCAGGTAGAGGCCAGTATTGTAATTGTAATGGCTAGGGGTGTGGCAATTTCTGGAGCACAAGTCTTCAGCACTATTGCTGGAATGTTGTCAAATCCATAGCCTTTACAGTATCCAGTGCATCCTACCATTTCTTGATATCACATGGAGTCAATCAGATTTGCTGTAGAATAGTATCCGTAATGCTGGACACCACTGGAGGAGGCCGAGATGGATCTCTCACGACACTTCTGGCTAAAGATTGCTGCAAATTTTTCAGCCTTATCTTTTCCAGTGATATGTGGGGCTGTTCCAAGACATTTGTGGAGCCTGCTCCTCTACTGAGTTGTTTAATCATCCACCACCAGGATGTGGCAGGACTGCAAAGTTTACATCTAATCCGTTGATTGTGGGATCACTTTGCTCTGTCTGTCACTTGCTGCTTGTGCTGTTTGGTGGCTTCACCAGGTTGACACCTCATCTTCAAGTATGTCTGGTGCTGCACCTGACATGTCCTCCTGCATTCTCCATTGAGCCAGGGTTGATCCCCTGGCTCGATGGTAGTGGCTGAGTGTGGGATATACCGGGCCATGAGGTTACAGATTGTGCTGGAGTACAATTCTGCTGCTATTGATGGCCCACAGCATCTCATGAATGCCCAGTCTTGAGTTTCTAGATCTGTTTGGAGTCTTTGTCATTTAGCATGGTGATAGTGTCACACACATGATGGAGGGTATTCTCAATGTGTTGAGGATTTGAAAGTTACTGCCAGAGCTCCTCCCTTGTCTCCGTGAATAGCCTGGGATGCATCTCATCCGGGCCTGCAAATTTATTTACTTTTAAGGCTGCTATGCTCTCTGGTACCTCCTCTGTAAATGTTCATTTTTTTTCTCAACTTTCACAGTCTTCCACCCTGATGTCCATAGTTGCATCATCCTTTCCTTTGTGAAGACTGATCAAAGCTTTTCTTAAGGACTTTGCCCACATCTTCTGGGTCCACATACAGATAATCACGATCGTCTCTATTGATCCTACTGTTTGCATAGTTATTTTGTTGCTCTTTATATTTTTTTTAAAATCCTCTGGGCTTTTCTTTATTCCATCCTTCTGGCATTCTCTTAGCTTTCCTAATGTTCTTTTTAAGTTTCCTCCTGCACTTTTGATGCTCTCCTTGTGATCCTGATGCATTGAGCCCTGGTTTCTGTATAAGTTCTTCTTTTTCTTCATCCTGTCCTTTTTATCCCTGGACATCGAGGTTTCTCTGGTCATGGCCCCACCCTTTGTTTTTTATATATGCTAGATCTGTTTGCTATTTCCTCTTATTCTGACCGTTTGTTCATGCCCAATCAGTTGTGACTGTGCCTTTCGCTGTCTAGGGCCAAAATGCTGAAATTTCTTCCTTGTAGCATTTTAAGAAGTTTGAGGTTCAATACAGATGCAAATGAGCGTTGTGGTGAAATGGAAAAATGCAGCATACAGCCACCGGATTTATTACCCATCCAACTAGTTCACCAAAACCCTTTCAAAATTCTTAATGAAATCAGCTTCAACCTCAAGATGACTCAGTGGAAGTGGACCATTTGACCCATTGTGTTTGCTCTACCATTCAATGAGATCATGGCTGATCTGATAATCCTCAAACCACTTTTCTGCCTTTACCAAATAACTCTTGATTCTCTAATTGATTAAAACTCTATCTCGGTCTTGAATATACTTAACCATCCAGCCGGTTATACGTTTCAGTGCTAACTTTATGTTTACAGTTGTTTTTTTTTTTTTCAAAAATAAAATTTCTGGACTTAATACAAGTTGTCAAAGTCTCAATTGCCATCTGTGCAGTGCGTGCAATAATGAAGAAAGAACTTTATAAATGGAGGTCAACTTTTTCCTCAAAGCCTCCTCAATGACTAGTTGTCTTCGCTGGAAATCCAGATTGTGTTGTCAAGTCTCCATTCTTTAAAGTATACGTTTCCAAAAATGGTAGCACAGTTAGGGTACTTCAATAACACCAAAGCGCTTGGAGGTGGAGTCTGTAAAAATGAAACTCAATAATCTAGTCCAAACTAAACTCTGTTTTAGTGATTTTATTTTTTTCAGCATTGACATTTGACATGAAGCTCATGCAGCCATTCCAGTACGTGGTGCTCATTTTTACATGTGACTCAGATTCAAGTGCATGCTGCTGTTTTCTTATCTACAAGCAATGGAGTCTGTTGAGGGAATTGAGTGAAAGAAAAGGTGAATAAAAGACAGGAAAATGGAGTTGAAGCAGCAACATCATCAGCCATGATCTTGTTAGATAGTGAAGCAGGCTTTGAGGGGCTGAATGGCCCACTACTGTTCCTAATTCTGTTTGGGTTTTATTGCTCTGCATGTTGTCTGCTTCAGTTGTAAATGAGAAAGAAAGACCTATGTCGAAACAGCACCTCTCAGATGTCCGAGACCACTTCAAAGTCCTTGGACTTGAGAAGTGTATCTGCTGCTGTAATATTGGAAACACCACTTTGAGCACAGCCAGCTTCCAGGTATAATCGAGTGGCTGTTTTCATGTTAGAGTCATAGAGTCATACAGCATGGAAACAGACCCTCCTGTCCATGCGGTCCAGGTCAAACGTAATCCCAAACTAAAGCTGCCTGCTCCTGGCCCCGATCCCTCCTAACCTTCCCTATTCATGTTTCCATCCAAATGTCTTTTAAACGTTGTAATTGTACCCACATCCACCACTTCCTCAGGAATTTCATTCCACATGCAAACCACCCTCTGTGTAAAAAAAAAAACTTGCCCCCATGTCATTTTTAAATCTTTCTCCTCTCACCTTAAAAATATTTCCCCTAGTCTTGAAATTCCCCATGTAGAGAAAAAAACAACTGCCATTAATCCTATCTATGCACTTAATTTTGTTTTATAAACGTCTATAAGGTTGCCTGTCAACCTCCTACGCTCCAGTGAAAAAATGTCCCAGCCTATCCAGCCTTTCTAGCCTTTCTTTGTAACTCAAACTTTCCATACCTGGCAACATCCCAGTAAATCTCTTCTGAACTGTTTTCAGCTTGATAATATCCTTCCTATAAGTGGGCAGCCAAAACTGGACACAGTATTCCAGAAGAGGCCTCACCAATGTCCTGTACAACGTCAACATGACTTTCCAACTCCTATACTCAAAGGACTGAGCAATGAAGGCAAGCATGCCAAATGCCTTTTTAACCACCCTGACTATATGTGATGCAAACTTCAATGAATTGTGTACCTGCATCCCTAGGTCCCTGTGTTCTACGACACTACCCAAGGTCCTATCTTTAATTGTATAAGCTCTACCAAAATGTTGTACCAAACTGCAATACTTCACATTTATCCAGCTTGAACTCCATCTGCCATTTTTCAGTCCATTGACCCATTTGATCAAGATCCCTTTGTAATCTTAGAAAACCTTCTTCACTGTCTACAATACCACCAATGTTGGTGTCATCCGCAAACTTACTAACCATGCCTTCTGTATTCTCATCCAAATCATTTGTAAAAATGACAAACGTAAGAGCCTCTAGGACTAATCCCTGTAGCGCACCACTGGTGACAGGCCTACAGTCCGAAAAGCAACCCTCCACCACCACTGTATAAATGTGGGGCTGGAAGACCCATCTGATCTTCAAAATTCAATGTTTTCTGTCTACCTGAGAGAGTATATAAAACTTTAAGAGCAGGAAATAGAAGGCTAAGATAAAGAAGGGTGGAAAGAGGCTCATTTGGAAACTAAGCAGTGGTATATTGGACCTTGTTGGGGCCAAGGGTCCTGTTTCTGGATTGTAATTAGTCTATAACACAGACAAAGCTAACTTAGCATCCAGTTATCAGCGATAAACTTACCCACACTGATTATGCTTCTTAAAGCATGCGCTTGCATATGAATGCAAAGAGAATTGCCAGGCCTAACATTCACTCTATGAATAAAGTACATCATTTAGATTTTATTGTTCGTTAGCAGGAACCACAGAAGTGTTCCTGGCTGTTTTAATAGGATTTGGTTTTTTTTTAATTTATTGGCTCATAAATTTTCAGCGAGGCTTCCCTGGGGTCTCTGAGGTCATCAGATTTTTGTCTGCCCAGTGCCAGGTATATTGTAGAATGCGGGGAGCAAGGCCATTTGTCCGTGATTCAGGAAGCATTTCTTCACAAAGGATAGCAGAATTCTGGAATACTCTCCACCCCTTCCAACAGTCGTTTGGGGTTAGTTAAAAATTTAAGACCTGAGATTGATTGATAGTTGTTAAGTAAGGACTTTGAGGGTTGCAGGAGCAAGGTGGGTAATTGGATTTGAGCTAAGATCATATCTGATGTAATTGAATGATGAACAGGCCGAAGGTCACTGGACTCAGAACATTAATTTTGCCTTCTCCTCACAGATGCTGCCAGACCTTCTGAGTTTCTCCAGCTGTTTCTGTTGTTTCTGTTTCGGATTTCCAGCATCCACAGTTATTTGTTTTATTTTAGGCTCAAGGAGGCTGACAACTGAGGCCTTCATTGAGCTTGCACCCATCTCCCTATTTCAGGATTATTGACCATTTTTCACAAAGGTCTAGAATAAAACATTATGTTTGATGATGGCATTTTAAAACTGATATACATTGTCAGATTAGGACCCAAAAGCACAGCCTCAGAGTGAAGGGACGACCCTTTAGAACTCAGATAAGGAGAAATTCCTTCAGTCAGAGAGTGGTGAACCTGTAGAAATCATTGCTGCAGATGGCTGTAGAGGCCAAGTCATTGAGTGTATTTAAGACAGAGATAGATAAATATATTCTGAGGAAGGGTCACTGGACCCGAAACATTAACTCTGATTTCTTTCCACAGCTGTTGCCAGGCCTGCTGAGCTATTCAGCAATTTCTGTTTCTGGTTCTGACTTCCACCATCAGCAGTTCTTCTCAGGCTTTTTTAAATAGATCGGTTTTTGGTTTGTAAGGGAAACAAGGATTATGGGGAGAAGACAGGAGAATGAGGTTGAGAAATATATCAGTCATGATCAAGTGGTGGAGCAGACTCAAGGGGTGAATGGCCTAATTCTGCACCTGTAGCATATGGTCTTGTAAGTTACTGTAATAAAAGGGCACTCTGAAAGGTGATGAATGTTTTCCCTAGAGACCTAAACAAGCAAGATGATTAATTTATGAAGACAACTGAAAAATATTTAACCACCCATTGTACTGAAAAACTCAGCAACTCCTGTATACTGAAGAGATGAAGAGAGATAATCTTTTTAGGAAGCCTGCAAATACATTGGATTATGTTGAAGAGGACAGGAATAAGGTCATTTGAGGCAGAGGTTTGGAATGCTGAGGCTGATTTGAAGATGTTTTGTTGAAGCCAATTAAGGCCACCCACTGGTCTGGGTAAATGTAGTCGTTTCTTTATTTTCTGAGAGATGTTTGTCCCTTTTAGGAGACATTATAAGCCTGTAGTTTCAAGAATTTAGGAGAATGAATGGTGATCTTACTGAAACGTAGGAAATCCTGAGAAGGTTTGATGAGGTAGATGCCAAGAGGCTGAGGAACTTATTCAGGGAGCCTAAAACTTTTTGTAGCTTTCAAGTAAGGTGTCAGCCATTCAGAGCTGAGATGAGAAATTTCTTCATTGAAGGATCATGACCTATTGTAATTCTCAATGCCAGAGAGCTGTGAATACTCAGTTGTTGAGCATATTCAAGATAGACATCAATAAACCTTTGGAAACAAAGGGAATCAAGGGATATGGGGTTAGTGCAGGTAAGTGCATTTGTGGTAAAAAGACTTAGGAAGTGAGTTAGTTGACTCTTCCTATTACAGAAAAAGTTAAACAAATGGATGTTAGAATTGTTGTTGATGTTATAGACTCATACAATACCACTGTGCAACCTAGATGTTATCTCCTCAGGTTACTCTATTTTACGGATACATAGAAGTAAACCTGAGTTAATTCTCTAATAGTAAGATGTTCTAACCTCCTTACAATGCAATAATAACTCATATTTATGAAGCACTTTTAACCTGACAAAAAACCGCAAGGCTGTCTCTCTTGACAGATTCTGCTTTTATCTGAGCTGTTTCAGACTGTACCCAGAATGTTAGATTTTAGCCTTCCAACTCCTTTCTGAGACAAGTCGCCTGAAGTAATAGAAGAGTAGGACGAAGCACCTGAATTTCAGGTTCATCATTATTCATCACAGCAACCATAAAACAAGCTATGACCTCAGGCTTTGTAAGGAGCTATCATGTCAGATGACCAAAAGCTTGGCCAAAGTGAGTTTTAATAAGTGTTTTAGAGGCAGACAGTGAAGCAGAGAGATGTATGGAAGGACTTGCGGAGCTAAGGGAACAGCTGGACTCCTATATTCCCAAATGGAGTATTCCATATTCTTTCTGTGCTTTTGGATAGGCAGTATTTTTACTGTATCCTGTAACAGAATGAAGAGGACAGCACGGTGGCTCAGTGGTTAGCACTGCTGCCTCACAGCACCAGGGACCCGGGTTCGATTCCACCCTCGGGCGACTGTCTGTGTGGAGTTTGCACATTCTCCCCGCGTCTGTGCGGGTTTCCTCCGGGTGCTCCAGTTTCCTCTCACAGTCCAAAGATGTGCAGGCCTAGTGGACTGGTCATGTTAAATTGGCTGTATTGTTCAGGGATGTGTGGATTAGGTAGATTATAGGGGGATGGGTCTGGGTGGGATGCTCCAAGGGTCAGTGTAGACTTGTTAGGCCAAAG
The DNA here is from genome assembly GCF_021869965.1 of Rhincodon typus. Lineage (NCBI taxonomy): Eukaryota > Metazoa > Chordata > Chondrichthyes > Orectolobiformes > Rhincodontidae > Rhincodon > Rhincodon typus. The sequence continues at coordinate 19,019 of NW_025968258.1, forward strand.
GGCTTGTTTCCACACTGTAGGGATTCTATTCTATGATCTGTTTGCCACGTCATAGGCTTTATTTGAGCTTTGTCTTCACGACAAGCATAATTTCAAGATCAGAATCACCAAGGAAAGGCTAAAGATATTTTCTAACCAACCTGTTCGGGGTAGTATCATTGCGCCACAAGAACCCTTATGGAAGGACTGTGTAGCTGTAGAAAGTTGTTGACCTTAATTATCTTTAATCAGGAGCAACTCCTACCTATAAGGATAAAGGGGAGGTAGCACAGTTGGGAAGTGGAATTTCGGGAGGAGGGAACTGAGAAGTGAGCATGTGTAGAGGGGAGAGTAACTCCTGTTGCTGTCTTATTGGTCACGCTTGAAGAAGGTGACTAGACATCACTGGTTTTCAACTCTAGTCTGGCTTTCTAATTGTGCAGTGAGTCTTGTTGAAGCTAACAAAAAACTCATTTTCTGCAGTAAAAGCACTGGCTTCCTGTATGTATTTGACATTGTCAGAAGATGTGAGAGTGTTGATGAAAACTATTTGTGAGACCCCCTAAGACCATGTCAGTATTCATGCAGGGAATCTCACAAGCAGAAATTTGTAACCCTCTGTCTGGGAAGTGTTTTAGAAGTGTGTGACCATGTTTCCTTCAGCATTGTCACTGACACTGGTATGATAATAAGGAAAGCTTAGACTTAAACCAAAATGCTACACTTGGAAAACTGCATATTGTTTAGGTTGTCTGCACAAAATATTCCAGTACTGCAGGGAGAAGAGGCACAAAGCTGACCATGATCAGATCGTAGATAAAACAATGTGTGACTTCCTCATTTGTAACTTGTGATGTGTAATACTCATTATGTATCATCGAATTTCTCCCCACTACGACACACATCAAAAGGGGAGCCTGAAATTCTTGTCACTTCATACTAGAATTCTACTAACTTATGATACTTCTGTAAACAAATTGGAAAGTTTATATCTGTAACTTTTTGGGCAGAATGTGAAAATAGCTCAAAGAAAAGCAAAAAACTGTGGATGCTAGACAGCTGAAATAAATACAGAAAGTGCTGGAAAGATTCAGCAGGTCTGGCAGCATCTTTGGAGAGAGAAATAATTAGCATTTTGAGTCCAGTACTACTCTTTATCGGAATCCATGTTAAAATAGCTCCCTGAAATTGTTTTGACAAATGTCATGCCTAACTGGAGCAGATGCTGGAAATTCAGCCTGCTCTTCCCAGAGTTGTCACAGAAGTTAAAAATTTTACTGAAGGACATAGAATTCCCTAATTTATCTGTCTTTCCTGACTTAAGTTAATGTGAAACTTGACTTAAGAATTACTGTTTATAATAAATAAATAGATTGTTGGCTCCAGGTAAACAACTATAAACTGTTGACGTCTAACATTACTAAATCTCTAACCCCCTTACAAAGCTGTAGAGACAGACAGGAAAAAAAGGCCTGGTGTTATAAATAAGCTGGGGGAAAACCAGGGAAGCAGATCAATGGCCCCTGTCCACAAGGCTCACTGAGATGATCCTTTTGCTTTCCAGGACTTGAAGTTTTTTGATTTCTTGTCTCTGGATACTTTTCACTTGCTTGCAGGAGACACAGAGCAACTGGTTCACAAGTTGTAAACTCTCTTTGTTGCCAATTAAAAAGCTACAGTTTACAACAACTGGTAAGGGAAAATAAACTGGCTTTCCGCAGGCTTTTTTTTAAAACTGCAGATAGAGAGAGAGACACTACTTTCTCTTCTGAAGGTTCAAAGTCTTCTGCCTTTGTCATTCACATCCACAAGCTGTTCTTCCACCAGGAGCCAATCACACTGTTATTGGTTTCTGTCATCAACAACTGGTTACCATGCCACAAACAGCAACTGTGTAAGCGGCACTTAGAAAGAGTGTCAGTAACTTGCTTTTAAAATTGCAGCAATCTCATCCACAATCTTTAGTTTATAAAAAGTCCTTTTCCTATTTCAGTCCTCAATCAATAATACAGAAAAATAAAGAGATGCGGTTTTAACACACATGGCCTCAAGCCAAGGTTTTTTTTTAACGATCAATGACTGATTGCTTGGAATAGTAGTTATTTGAGGATTTGTGGAAGTTTAATAGTATAGAAATAGGTAGCTGACGGATGTTGATGCTTGCAACATCCATGGCTCAGTGGGTAGTATTCTCCCCTCTGACTTGATCTTCTTGGTAAAAGTTTTACTCCAACACAAAAATCAAGCTTCATGTCCCAATACGGTATTGAGGGAGTGGAGGACAATTGAAGGGTCTTGTCTTTTTCCTGAGAATTAAACTGAGACAGATAGATATAAATGATCCCATGGTGCTATTTTGAAAAGGAGGAGGAGAATCTTCCCTGGTGTCTTGGCCAATATTTCACTCCCATTCAACATCAAAAACAGATTACCCAGTTGTTGTCACTTTAAATTTTATGGGAGTTCACTGCATGAAAATTGACTTCAGTGTTTCTTACATTGCGTGCATTTTCAAAAAGTATTTTACTGGCTGTAAATCAATTTGAGACCTTCTGCAATTGTAATTAGAACAATACAAATGCATGTCTTTCTTTCAAAATATACTCTGATGTTGGTGAAACCAAATCTTTTTGGACAAAGCTCATGAATAGATAGTGAAACAATCAAATTTGTTATATACGTTTGCAAAGAGCCATAGAAAAGTTATAGCACAGAAATAGCCCATTCAGCCCATCCTGTATTTTACTGGCATAGTATATTATTTGTACATTCTAATCCCATTTACCAGCACTGGTCTTGATGATTTGAATTTGGTACTGTAAGTTAGGAAGTAAAAGAGACCGACTAATAACACCCCTGCCTTTAGGCTGGGTTTAACTGTATGTGGATCAATATATCCCAAAGAGTTCTCTGCCTGTAGCGCACTAAACAGTGTCGCTTTGTTTTAAAGTGGGAGTATTTATGACCGCATTAACTTGGCAGCTTGGCAAGAGGCCTTACTGAAATATGGCAGTGAACCTGTTAAATTTATTTTTGGTATCATTCGGCCTTGAGTTGTAGAATGGAATACATTTCCATTTTCAATGCTAGCATTTCCTGGTATAGCTTGCAAGTGAGTTAAATGCAGATTGGAAGTTTCCTCAACTGGTCTCGAACAATGTACCTGTCTGAAAAGACACTGAAAATTTCCAGGTCCCAGAATGAACATCTTTATCACCTCAATAACTGAATCTGCCAGTTAGTTCCAAGTTATGGGCAGTTAGGCTTGTAGGCTTGTGGACTTGTGCCCAACAGGAGCTGGATTGAGGTTCGCCTTTCATATAGGTTTCCTGTGGCTCCCAGAAGGGTATTTTCAATCCTGGTCTGGGCTAGGTATGAGTCATTGTCTCAGATGCGAAAGGAATGTTTTCACTCGTCGTGCTAATTGGCCCCTGAAAACTCACATTTCTGCTGCTTGTGTCATCTGCTGGAGGAACATTTGTTATTAAGACAACTCCAGCCAGCTTCCAAGTAATTCCAAGTGAGCTGCTCTCCTGCTGTGGGTTGTGTCCTCAGACTGGCCCGTTCTCTCTTTAATTAAGTCTAAATGGTCAGTTGTAACTCAGTGGGAAGGGGTGTGTGGGGCCTGATGGCTGATGCTTCCTCTGACCAGCCTCCTTATGTGCACCCTCTGTTTTACAAAAAAACCTCTGTGCCCATGTTGCGGCAAATGCCATTTCCTCATCACTCCTGTGCTCACTGAACTACATATACCCCTAGTCCAGCAACAACTCAGTTTGAAAATTCTCATCCTCTTTTTCTGCTATTGCAGAAAATACGGAGGCATGGGATTGAGGGTGATTTAGCGGTTTGGATCAGAAATTGGCTAGCTGTAAGAAGACAGAGGGTGGTGGTTGATGGGAAATGTTCATCCTGGAGTTCAGTTACTAGTGGTGTACCTCAAGATCTGTTTTGGGGCCACTGCTGTTTGTCATTTTTATAAATGACCTGGATGAGGGCGTAGAAGGATGGGTTAGTAAATTTGCGGATGACACCAAAGTCGGTGGAGTTGTGGATAGTGCGGAAGGATGTTGCAGGTTACAGAGGGACATAGATAAGCTGCAGAGCTGGGCTGAGAGGTGGCAAATGGAGTTTAATGCGGAAAAGTGTGAGGTGATTCACTTTGGAAGGAGTAACAGGAATACAGAGTACTGGGCTAATGGTAAGATTCTTGGTAGTGTGGATGAGCAGAAAGATCTTGGTGTCCATGTGCATAGATCACTGAAAGTTGCCACCCAGGTTGATAGCGTTGTTAAGAAGGCATACAGTATGTTAGGTTTTATTGGTAGAGGGATTGAGTTTCGGAGCCATGAGGTCATGTTGCAACTGTACAAAACTCTGGTGCGGCCGCACTTGGAGTATTGCGTACAGTTCTGGTCACCGCATTATAGGAAGGATGTGGAAGCATTGGAAAGGGTGCAGAGGAGATTTACCAGGATGTTGCCTGGTATGGAGGGAAGGTCTTATGAGGAAAGGCTGAGGGTTTTGAGGCTGTTTTCGTTAGAGAGAAGAAGGTTAAGAGGTGACTTGATAGAGACATACAAGATGATCAGAGGATTAGATAGGGTGGACAGTGGGAGCCTTTTTCCTCGGATGGTGATGGCTAGCACGAGGGGACATAGCTTTAAATTGAGGGGTGATAGATATAGGACAGATGTCAGAGGTAGGTTCTTTACTCAGAGAGTAGTAAGGGCGTGGAATGCCCTGCCTGCAAAAATAGTAGACTCGCCCACTTTAAGGGCATTTAAATGGTCATTGGATAAACATATGGATGATAATGGAATTGTTTAGGTTAGATGGGCTTCAGATTGGTTTCACAGGTCGGCGCAACATCGAGGGCCGAAGGGCCTGTACTGCGCTGTAATGTTCTATGTTCTATGTTCTATGTTCTAAATCCCTCCATGCCCATCCTCTCCCTATCTCTCTCAAAATGCCAACCAAGACTGAGTTGGTAGTGCTGTGAAGTTATGGGTTGAAGTTACACTCGGCTCTAGATTACAAAAATCAATGCTTCTGCTGTCTTGCCGTACTAAGGGAATGCTGGTCTGTCAGAGGTGCTGTCTTTCAGATAATATGTTAAAGCTTTTGTGACTGGCTTCAAGAGATCCCTTGGTGCTACTTTGCTCAATTTTTATATTAACTGGCCATTATCAGATTGTAGCTTGATGGAGCTCATTGTACACAAATTAGTTAACGTTCTTCCTAAATCTCAACAATGACTGTATTTCAAAAAACACTAAGCACTCCAACAGTTGTTAAGAGTTTTGGAAGATGCTCTGGTTTTGAAAAGTTCTGTATCGTAACCACATCTTTTTCCACATCCAACACCACAGTCCTCAATCTCTGGACGGTTCCATTCTTGACTTTTTGAGCATCCTGATTTTCTTTGCTCCATTATTGGCTGACTTGTTTTTTTCATTTGCCTGGGCCCTGTGCTCTGGCACTTCCTCACTAAACTTGTCTGCCCCTTTGCTTCCCTCTCTTCCTCTAAGCTACTTCTTAAAACCTATATGTTTGCCCAAGCTTTTGGTTACATGTCCCAATATTACCTCAGTGCCAAATATTTGTTAGTGTTCCTAGGAAGTATCTTGGAATGTTTATTACATTATGTATTATCATTTATTTTTTATCACGTATATCTAGAAAGGTACAATGAAAAGTGTTGTCGCTACAACCAGGTGCCATTTTGAGTTACAAAGAGAATAAGAAATCACAAATAGAGTTCATCTTCAGTGGAGAAGGGTCTTCAAGCACAGCTTCTGCCTCAAGGAGTGCCCAGACCGCAGCCAGGAGTCCATGTTCTGGGCACCACCTCTGCCACAGTGACCCACCACTGCCAAGACTGCCCACTGCAGGCGTCACCACTGCCACGGTCGAAGACCCACCAAGCGCTGCCACACACCGCAACCCGCTAAGTCCATTCTTCAGACCTACCGTAGCTAAGAGTTATCGCACCAAGCACTG
>NW_025968259.1:0-8606 GCF_021869965.1 Rhincodon typus
AATGGCCGTAATCTACATGCAGGTTGGATAAATCAAATTTGCAAAGATAGCCTGGGAGATGAGTTTGTACACTGTAATCAGCACATGCTGTTAGGTTAACTAGAGAGCAGATGATTCTGGTAATATGCAATGAGACCGGATCAGTTAATGCCCTCATAGTAAAAGGAGCCCCTGGGTAACTGTGATCAGAGCATGATTGACTTTCACGTTCAATTTGAGGGAGGAAAGAATATTGTTAAAACAACTGTGTTAAACTTAAATTAGGGCAATTGTGAAGTCAGGGCTGGCACAAGTGAGCTGGGAAGTTTTTATAAGGGGTAGGTCAGTAAAGATACAGTGGAAGATGTTTAATAAGATATCATATAACATTCAGCAAAAGCGCATTCAGTAGAATATAAAGACCCTGGGAGGAGGATGCATCTTTCATGGTTTTCTAAGGAAGTTAAGAATGGTATCAAATTGAAAGAAAAAGCTTACAATTCCATGAAGATTAGTGGCAAGTTAGTAGATTGGACAAATAAGCAAGAAACAGTTTCTATTGGTATTTTAAAAAGGAAAGGAGAATCTAAAGTGAGTGTTGGCCCTCTGGAGAGTTGAGTCTGGAGAATTAATAATGGAAAATGAAGAAATGGCAGGTGCCTTGAACCATGCGTTTTGTATATTCATCACTGTACTTGATACAAATAACGTTTGATAAATAATTGTGAATCAATTAGGGAAAGGGAAGGAAGAACTTAAAACCATTACAACCACCAAGGAAATAATAAGGGGCAACTACTCAATCTAAAATCTCACAAGTCCCACGTCCTGATGGACTTTATCCTGGGGTCTTAAATGAAGTGACTGCTGAGATATTATAAACATTGTTTTATATTGAATATAATTTTACAAAATTCCCTTTGTTGGAAAGGTCCCATTGGATGGGAAAATGGAAAATATACCTTCTTGATTCAAGAAAGGAAGGATACAGAAAGCAGGAAACTGCAGGCCAGTTCAGCTTCATCTGTCATAAGGAAATTGCTTGAATCTAACATCGAGGTTTTGGAAGAGCTCTTAAAAAAAAAAAAAATCTTCATGCATTAGCCAGACTCAACATGAATTTGTGAAGAATAAATCAAGTTTGATTAATGAGAGTTTTTTGAATAAGTAATATACACATGGCTAAAGGAGAGCCTGTGGATGTGGTATACTTAGATTCTGTGAAGGTAATTGGTGAAGTGCCACATCTTACTACACAAAATAAGAGCTCATGGTGTATGGGTTAATGTATTAGCATCGATAGAGAAATATGTAGCTAACAAGAATCATACAGTCAGGACAAATGGGTCATTTTTGGGTTGACATGAGATAGCTTTGGGGTGCCAAAAGGGATCACTGATGGCTCAGCAACTTTTTACACTTGATTTCAGCGACTTGAATGCAGGGACCGAGCTTACTGTTGCTAAGTTTACTGATACAAAAATAGAATGTAAACATTTCAGCATAGGAACAGGCCCTTTGGCCCACTATGCCTGCACATGGTCTGTCCCCCACTACTCCCTGCCTGTCCACATGTCTGTCTAAATGCCACTTAACTGTTGCTATTGTATCTGCTTTGATCACTTCCCTTGGCAACATATTCCAGGCACCCACCACCCTCTGTGTAAAATAAAAACATGCCCTCTCACATTTCCTTTAAACTTCCCCCTTCTCACCTTACACCTACAGCCCTTTGTATTTCACATTTCCACCCTGGGAAAAGATTCTGACTATCCACCCTATCCATACCTCTCTTAATTTTATATACTTCTATCAGGTTGCCCCTCAGCCTCCGATGCTCTAACGAAAACAATCCAATTTTTCCAACCTCTCCTTATAGCTAATATACTCCAATCCAGGCAACATCCTGGTAAATCTCTTCTGCACCCTCTCCAAGTCTCGACATTCTTCCAATTATGTGTTAACCGGAACTGCATACGATACACCAAATGTGGCCTCACTAAAGTTTTACGCAGCTGCAACATGACTTGCCAACTTTTATACTCCGTGTCCTGACTGGTGAAGGCAAGCATGCCATACACTTCCTTTACCACCTTATCCACTTGTGTTGCCACTTTCAGGAAGCTATATGGACTTGTACCCCAAGTTCCCTCTGTATGTCAGTGTTCCTAAAGGTCCTGCTGCTTACTGTATTCTTTTTCTCTTGCATTTGACGTCCAGGATGTTACCTAGATTGGAGTGTATTAGCTATAAGGAGAGGTTATACAGACTTGGATTGTTTTCACAAGAGTGTTGGAGGCTGAGGGGCCACCTGGTAGAAGTATTTAAAATTATAAGGGGCATGGATAGGGTGGATAGTCAGAGTCTTTTTCCCACAGTAATGTCAAATACCAGGGGACATAGGTTTAAGATGAGGGGGGTGAAGTTTAAAGGAGATGTGCCAGGCAAGATTTTTACATAGAGCTTGGTAGGTGCCTGGAGTGCTTTGCCAAGGGAAGTGTTAGAAACAGATACGATAGCAACGTTTTAGACCGACACGTGGACAGACCGGAAATAGAAAGAGACAGACCATGTGCAAACAGATGGGATTAGTTTAGAACGGCATCATGGTCGGTACAGAAATAGTGGGCTGAAAGGTCTGTTCGCGTGCTGTAATGTTCTCTGTCTACTTCACACTTCTCTGTATTAAACTTCATGTGCCATTTCTCCATCCAACTTTCCAACTAAGCTATATCCTGCTGTATCCTTCGATAGCCTTCCTCACTATCCACAAGACCACTAATTTGCATGTCATCCAGAAACTTGCTAAACAGACTTCCTACATTTTCATCCAAGTCATTTATGTACATTACAAATAACAGACGTGCCAGCACTGATCCTCGCAAAACACTGCTAGTCGCAGACTTCCAATCAGAAAAACTCCATACTACCTTCTCTCTTTTGTGACCAAGTCAATTTTGTATCCAGTTTACCAACTCACTGCAGATCCCATGTGTTGTAATCTTCTGAGCCAGCCTACCATGAGGGACCCAGTCAAATGCTTTACTAAAGTCAATGTAAATTATATCCTCTACCCTACCCTTGTTAATCATGTTTATCATTTTGTCTAAAAGCTCAGTCAGATTTCTGAGACAAGACTTCCCCTGCACAAAGCCATGCTGACTGCCCGTAACAAGTCCATTCTTTTCCAAATGCAAGTAAATCCGGTCCCTATGAGTCTTCTCCAATATTTTCCCTACCACTGATATAAGGCTCACCAGCCTATAATTTCCTGGATTAGACCTGTTGCTGTTCTTAGACAAAGGGACAACATTGGCTATTCTCCAGTCTTTTAGGACTTCACCTTAGGTGAAAGAGGATATAAAGATTTCTGTTAAGGCCCCAGCAGCCTCCTCCCTTGCCTCCATCAGTAACCTGGGATAGATCCCATCAGGCCCTGGGGACTTATCCACCTTAATGTTTTTCAACACTGCTTCCTCTTTAATATTGACATGCCCTAGAGTAACATACCCCTCCCTAATCTCACCACCATTCATATCCTTCTCAATGAATACCAATGCAAAGTACTCATTAAGGACCTCACCCACTTCCTCTGACTCCACGCATAAATTCCCTCCTTTGTCCTTGATTGGACCAACCTTTCCCAAGCTACTCTCTTGCTCCTAATATACATATAAAATGCCTTGAGATTCTCCTTAACCCTGTAGAAAGCGCAATCAGATGAGCCATAATCTTATCGCATGGTGGGGAAGGCTCAAGGAGCCAAATAACCTCCTTATCTGTATTTTCTTTTTGGAATACATCAAGCTCGACCCGTACCTTTCCATATTGTAACCACTCTCTGGATGAAGAAGTCTTTTCTGAATTGCCTATTGGATTTATCAATTACCTTGTATTACCTCCTAACTTTGTTTATGCCCTTGCGGTTATAGATGTTCCCTTCTTTGGATGTGACCTCTATGAACTTTTTTGGCTTCCAAATACTCTTCATGTGTGCTTTAGCTGAAAAGTACTAAAATAATATAACTTCTATCAAAAAGCTCAGGACAGAACAAGCTTATACTGTGTTTCTAAACCAAAATCATTTGGCATTGATTTGTCTTATTTGGAAGTAATCTCATGAAATACCACTTCTACATTTCCTTGCCTTTTATATACACGTGTCCTGTTTCAATGAGCCAAGAACTGGGAGGAAAATTGAGTGGAGCCTGATTCCATTCTATAGTGTTTTCTCCCTCTCCCTCTCCTTCCCTGCCTCCCCCTCCCTCTGCTTGCTCCCTCCCTCTCCTTTTCCCCCCCTCCCGCTCCCTCTCGTTTCCCCCTTCCCTCTCCCTCCCCCTCTCCTTTCCCACCTCCCCCTCTCCTTTCCCACCTCCCTCTCCTGCCCCCCTCCGTCTCCTTCCCCTCTCCCTCTCCCTCTTCCTCTCACTCTCTCTCTCTCTCTCTCTCTCTCCCCAACTGCGCCCCCGTTCCACTTCACTGTCAGCCTGTCTCTCTCTCTCTTTCTGTCTCTGTATTCCCCCTTGAACAGTGAATGGATTTGAGGAGTGCTCTTCTGGATTTCCTCGTAGAATGGCTCCACAGTACAAAATGGTATCCGTTTGGCCTTTTGTCGAAAGAATTGACCCATGAGCAGAAATAGTACATGGGTCGAGCCACAGACCCGTCTTTAAAGTAAACATGCCTCAAGATTAGAGTGGCACAGTGAATCTCATGCCATCTGCTGGACATGATTGTATTTCTTCATTATTGTACGTAGAAGGTATTTTTCATTGTCACCTTTCATTAGGGTCATAGATATACAGCACAGAAACAGACGCTTCGGTCCAACTCATCCATGCTGACCAGATATCCAAAATAAATCTGGACCCCTCTAAACTCCTCCTATTCATTTACCCATCCGGATGCCTATTAAATGTTATAATTGTACCAGCCTCCTCCACTTCCTCTGGCAGCTCGTTCACTTCTTACATGGTAACTGCCTTTGAATTTCTTCCTCCTTTTTAAAGTGCCGTTATTTTGATTTTATTTTAGTTCCAAAACAATGCAACAGCTAATAAAACAGTAATTACCACTCCTAGAATTTGAGGAAACCAGCTCCAACACTGAAAAGGAGCAGCTCTTACAGCCACAATTCTTTCCCTTCCTCCATCATCTTTTCTCGTTATTTATTTGTCAGTCCTGGCTCAGTGGTAACTCTGCCTAATGGTCTCCAGACGTCCCAAAGTACTTACAGCCAATGAAGTACTTTGCAGCATTGTGATGTTGGGAACGGAGTTGTCAAATGATACATAGCAAGGCCCCACAAAAAGCATGAAGATAATCACTAGACGATCTGTTTAAAGGGTTGTTTGAAAGAGAAGTGCCCGCTCAGATACCAGGGTGAAATTCCCAGCTCTGACATGGCAGTTTAACATCTTGTCTGAAAGATGCCACCTCTGACAATACAGCACTCCCTCGTTATGGCACCAGGGGTGTAAAAGTCATTTTATGATTAAAGTGCATATAAATTTATAATTTTCAGACTCCAGCTGATACCTTATAAGAACATCATTCATGTGGGAGTGTTTGAAAAGTGTGCGTATTCTCTGAGTCTGGTCAGGATTGAACTTGTCTCTGATTCACTGCAAGATTATTAATTCTGCTGAGGCACTTACTGAAAACATGGGCAGTTGGATGAAATACTCCAAACCAACATTTTGCCCTTGAATCCCACCAAAACCAGGCTTCCATGTCATTTATTTCTTTGCTATTTTGATTTAGTTAATAAGTATAGGCAATCAAAAGTTTTTTTTTAATTCTTACATGGGATGTGGTTATTGCTGGCAACGTCTGAATTTGTTGCCTGTCCCTAATTGTCCCTTGAGTCAACCACATCAAGTGAAACAATTTGAGCTGTTTCAACAAATGCAATGCGGTGATATATAAATGAAAGTGTTAACATTTGTTTTGTTATTTGTGCGCTGTCATATTTTTATTCCAGAGACAGGTACCAAAACATGACCACGATAACTTTTTGGTCTACAGTCATCCCTGACTTTGTCAAACATGCCTAGAAGCTTATTTCTTTTTCATGCGCTATGTTGTCACTAATGAAGAATTTTTGGTTTTATTCAGGGAATTTTATCAGATGACCATGTGTTAGCTGCATCTTTATGGCGACACTTCTTCAACAGGCAGTGCGAGGATCCGGGACAGCTGGAAATGATGGTAGAATATGTCCGCAAGCAGGTCAGCAACAGTGTAACAAATTAGAGCTGGTAGTCTTCACTTTTTAACGAATCAGAACTTCACTGCACTTACAACAACGTGAAAGGTTGTTGGTGAGACCACATTTGTAATACTGTGTGCAGTTTTGATCTCCACATTTAAGGGAAGATGTACCTGTTTCAGAGGTTCTGTTTCACAGAAACTTTGATTGCTCGAATGAAAAGGTTATCGTATGATTAGTGGCTAAGTAAATTGCGTCTCTGGACCCAGTTTCTCTGGAGTTTAGCATGATGTGGAGGTGCCGGTGTTGGACTGGAGTGGACAAAGCCAGAACTCAAATGACATCAGGTTATAGTCCAACAGCTTTATTTGAAATCACAAGCTTTTGGAGTGTCGTGATTCTATAGAGACTGATAACTTTAAAAAGAAATGAGTTCTCCAGTGATTAATGAAAAGAATTACAAGCTAAGCTTTCATGTTTTGTACAAAAAAATCGACTTGGACTGAACATTTAACAGGCAATTGACACAACAAACTATAAGAAAGATAATTCTCCCTTCATTTACTAACATCCAAAATACTTTCAGACCCATTTGTAAGTTGTCAAACTCCCATCAGATATGTAGCCTTTAAGATTAGGTCCCATACCCCTGCCCAGATTTACAGTAGGGTCTCTCCTCCCCGCTACACCAGTGCGAGTCTTGCAGTGCCCCTTTGAAAGTCATTCTACTCAGTCTCCTGAAAGTTCCCAAACTGGCTTCCAGCAGCAAAGCTCACTCTGTCAACTCCTTGGTCCTTAAATTTCCTATCCCTTCTCCTCAAACAATGTGTGAGAGCACTTATCAGCATCCTGCTTTGTGGCTACAGCTGTTTCTGTCTCCCACCTCTGCGTCTCTGTATCTGTGTGTGTTTGTGTTCAGCATGCAGCTGTACCCATTTTGTGTTAAGGTATGATAACTGGTACTTGAATTCCTCCATGTTTCTGCTTGAGCCTATTTCTGTGTCATAATCAAATCACATGGACCTGTTCCAAATTAGTGTGTGTGTGTATATTTACAATTGATCTAATTCGACAGCTTGTAGTTACAGCACTCAGAACAAGCAATAAGTTCTCATTTAAGATAGAGATAACAAGGGTCTAGGCCCGAAACGTCAGCTTTCCTGCTCCTCTGATGCTGCTTGGCCTGCTGTGTTCATCCAGCTCTACACCTTGTTATCTCAGATTCTCCAGTACCTGCAGTTTCTACTATCTCAGTTCTCATTTAAAGTTGTGATCGCGTTCCTGGGAATCACGATTTTAAGCAAAATGGGCGGCACGATGGCTCAGTGGTTAGCACTGTTGCCTCACAGCGCCAGGGACTCGGGTTTGAGTCCACCTTCAGGTGACTATGTGCAGATTACACATTCTCCCTGTGTCTTTTTGATTTTTTGCCGGGTGCTCCGGTTTCCTCCCACAGTCCCAATATGTGCAAGTTAGGTGGTTTGGCCTTGGAAAAATGCCTATTGTGTTCAGGGATGTGCAGGCTAGGTGGGTTAGTCATGGGAAATGCAGGGTTACAGGAATAGGGGATGGATCTGGGTGGGATGTTCTTCAGAGGACCAGTGTGGACCCTTTGGGCCAAATGGCCCGTTTCCACGCTGTAGGGATTCTATGACTTCAAGAGAATCATAGTTTCCTGTAAAGAGCAACATTAGCTTTCTTCTGACATTTCACACTTAGAAAAAAAAAATTAAAACTTGAAATACTGTATTGTGCATATGTTGACTTAAAATGCGTTGCTAAGCATAAAAGAAATGCAATATAATTTTTAAAAATTACTGCATTCCCCTTTACAGTGAAATGGTGTTGGATGGACCAGACTCCATCTAGTGGCAGAGGATGGGATTGCCGGGAGCAGTTGGACTCCCAGAATTACTTTCACTGATAACAGTCTGCCACGAGATGGAGCTCAGGATGTCAATGTTAGTTTGGAAGAGGAGCCCCAGGGTCTATGGGAAGAGTGCAGAGTGGGAACGAGGCTTCGGGAACCACAGGGAAAACCAGAGCCGGTGGGGTGGGGATGGCAAATTCTGAAAGAGAGGTCATGCGAGAATGCAATCTACGGAAGAAATCGTATGTGGCCAGCTATGCTAAAGTAAAACAGACAGTGTTAAATGTTGTATCAGAGATAGTAGGAACTGCAGATGCTGGAGAATCCGAGATAACAAGGTGCAGGGCTGGATGAACACAGCAGGCCAAGCAGCATCATAGGAGCAGAGAGGCTGACGTTTCGGGCCTAGACCCTTCATCAGAAAAGGGGGAGGGGAAGGGGGTTCTGAAATAAATAGGGAGAGAGTGGGAGGTGGATAGAAGATGGATAGAGGAGAGGATAGGTGGAGAGGAAACAAACAGGTCGAAGAGGCGGGGATGGGGCCAG
>NW_025968259.1:9006-25000 GCF_021869965.1 Rhincodon typus
TGGCCTGCTGTGTTCATCCAGCCCTGCACCTTGTTGTCTAGTGTTAAATGTTGTCATTATTTTTGTTAACACAGTTAAAGTAAAACGCCATTCAGTGGGACAACTTTAATGGAGGACTTACTGTGGTATCAACATTAAATGTGAATCCCAATTTGACAGTAATTACTGAACAAACCCAAGTGTGTGAGCTATTAAAGAAAGAACTGCGTATGCTGTAAATCAGGAACAAAAACAGAAGTTGCTGGAAAAGCTCAGCAGGTCTGGCAATATCTATGAACTAAAAAATCAGAGTTAACATTTAGGGTTCTGAGGAAGGGTCACCCGACCCAAAACCTTAGCTCTGATTTTTTTCTTCACAGATGCTGCCAGACCTGCTGAGTGTTTCCAACCAATTTAAGATTATCAGTCATGTTCACCACAAAATGACTCTCACTTGCTGGGAGCCCTTTGTGGTCTGTTCATTCTCAGTGCTAATCTTCATCAGGGGGAAATAATAACTTGTCCAGGCGTTGTGCCTTTCCAATGAAACAAAGCTTTGGCAAATGCTATTCTGTGGTGCATTGTCCATGGCTTCTCTTGACAAAATTGACTTTTTTTTTAAAAAGAAGCTTGGGGGATAACTGTTCTTTAATGTATTGTCTATGACGATGCCTTGACCAATCAGAATTTGCTTGCCATCTGGACAGTACCCTGTTTCTAATACAGTATAAGTTATTATTCCCTGAAATTTGGCATTCTTGAGTCTGTGTGTGATAAAGCTTCAACAGCATGTCTCTATTCTCAGCATTACTCAACTGTGCACTGCATAGTGACTACTTTCACACTGTGTTCCCTGTTATCCCCCAGCACTATACACAATATAAGCACCTGATGTGGTGCTATTGCTCTGCTAATTTTTATTGACATCAACTCTGTGGAAGTATATTCTAGTGATTCACTAGTTGGAATAAATCTGCCTGTCTCAGTTTTACAGCTTATAGCAGAGAATTGTAAGAAATCTATTATCTCTCATATTGATTATGGTAACACTATGCTATAACTGACTCATTACCACAAATTTTAATGAAAAGTTAATGTCGCTGATTAGAAAATGTTTTATGAATGAGACTGGCCAGTGGAGGTAATTTTATTGATTACCTTCCTGCACTCTTCGTTAAACTAGTGTTGGTCCCTAGTTTGATGGTAATGTTAGAGTGGGGGATACGTTGGACTGTGAGTTTGCAGATTGAGATGGAATGTGGTTTTTTCATCTCCCCAAAGATTGTTCGGTAGCCACTCCTACCAATATTAACATGGACAGATGCATCTGAGATTGATTGTTGATTGATTCTATTGTCATGTGTACCGAAATACAGTGAAAAGGTTTGTTTACGAGCAGTACAGGCAGATCACAGCAAGTGAAGGATGTCCAGATCAAAAAGACTTGGAGGCATACTGGTTAGTTTGCAGGCTACATTATTTGGGACTAGAGCCCATTCATCAGTCTGATAACGGCCAGAAAGAAGCTGTTCCTGAACCTGCTGGTGCGTGTGTTCAGGTTTCTGTATCTTCTGCCTGACGGAAGAGGTTGTAGGAGATCATTACCAGGGTGTGATGGAACTTTGATGATGTTGCCCACCTTTCTGCGGCAGCGAGCCATGTAAATAGAGTCCATGGATGGAAGGTTGGCTTCCGTGATGGTTTGGGCTGTGCATATCATCTTCTGTAGTTTCTTACAGTCCTGGGCAGAGCAGTTGCCATACCAGGTCGTTATGCACTCGGACAGTATGCTTTCAATGGTGCACCTGTAGAAGTTAGTGAGGGACCTTATGAACATGCCAAATTTCCTGAACCGCCTGAGGAAGAAGAGGCATTATTGTGCCTTCTTGACTGTCGCATCTACGTGTGAAATCCAGGACAGGTCGTCAGTTATTGCCACTCCGAGGAACTTGATGTTCGTCACCCTCTCAACCTCAGTTCCATTGATGAAGATGGGGGCGTGTGCTGCTCCTTTCTTTCTGAAGCTGATGATCAGTTTCTTTAGTTTTGTTGACGTTGAGAGACCGACTGTTTTCATTGCACCACGTCACCAAGCCCTCTATGATGAGTGGGTTGGTGAGAACTGGGTCAATTAGGCTTTCCCCACCTGCCGCTGGTGCAGTCTTGCAGCGATATCCATTGAGACTCAGCCAGCTTCGACAGTAAAGATGCTGGGGAGCAACTCTTAGGATCGACATTGCAATTCCGTACTCAGAATGCAATTTGTGCCTTTACCACCATCAGTGCTTTGTCAAATTGTTGTTCACTGTGGAGTCACCCATGTCTGGCTTGGGGTGCAGTGATAACCAGCAGGAGGTTTTCTTGACCTGAGCCATGCACCATGATGATGGAGTTGTTCATTATTCATAGCAGTCAGTCTCTATGAACTAGTCTACAAAAGACCTTGTAATAAGGTGAGGAAACACTTAGCAATGGAGAGAATCAATACCCAAATGTCAAAAGTTGTTTGTTCCTCCCAAACATTGAACACCAGACACATTATTTCCCGTCTTGTAGCTAGATTATATCACTCCCTGCAGTCTCCTCACAGTCTGGCCAATAAAACACTGGCCTCATAAGGTATGCGCAAACCCCAAGAGTGAATCGGAAGAAATTCTGAAAGAAATCTATGTAACTTGTATTTCAATGAATGAATGCCCATTGTTTCTATTGTCATCCCCCTTTGGGAGCCAAATCCGTTATTTGCCTAATGAAAAAATAAAACAATGCAGTAATGTTTTTGCAGATTGATTTTAAGATTATGCCCAACAAACATAGACTGAGTCTTCCAGTTCCACTGTTTTGGAAAAGGCAAAACAGCTTATTGTGAATGACATTAAAAATAACCTTCAGACTTTAAATATCAGTCATATTTGTCCTCCGTCACCCCTTCCATCTTTGTTTCAGGGAGAATGAGATTTATGTAATTGCTTTTCATTGTCCATACCTTCTGACTGCTCCATCATTCTGCTCACTGTCTTCTGTTTCCTGTCGTATTTTGTATTCATCAAATTGGTTCCATCACAGATTTATCGGAACCATGAAAGCTACATTTTTAGAATTTTTACTTTTGGCTTTGGATTGTACCATCCAGAGTTCTGCATGAAAATAAGTGAAGAACTTGAAAAGTGGCACAAATCACCTGAGCACAGGAGAGTCATCTGCTTACAGAGAGGCCCTGCATTTTGGCAGTACCTTGTCCCACTGATAGTACAGTCACTTCACTCTGACCTGGGAATGCATTCAGTCACCAATTTGGATAAAAAAACAGCACTTTTACTAAGTTAGTGGCAAAATCAGTTGTAGTTCTCTCAGTCCAGTCAATCAACATTCATGTTGAACCCTACAAATGTGAGTTTAAATATTAATTTTTTTATAAAACGTATTGGTCTTTGCAACTTAAATTTTCTATCCCCGTGTGTGACTCGATTATGTAAAATTTAGGAGGTGAAGTTAAAAACTAGTAATGGTTAATTTATGATTCCAGAAAATGACAGTGAACGGGGGAAGTACTTGTTCCTTTCTTAATTTCAAAAATATACTTTATTCATAAAAATATCTCTATATTCATAGTCACTAAATCAGTTCAGTTCTCTACAGTAACATGAAGAAACAAACAAACATTGGAGATTGACACAGACTGGGCATACATGAAGGATCTCACAGGGGGTGCCCTTCTCAACACCAGCCAAGCATGTCCTGGTGCTTGTTGGAAAGTTCTGGTGATGAGGCATTGTGCCAAGTGACTTTGATGGTCTGCTCAGGCAACAACCCGACAGGACCTACTCTCTTCTTTTCCTGCAGGGGCTTGAGGATGCTATGTGCTGACTACTCCTGATGGACTTGTGATCAAGGGTGTTTTGCTTTGCAAATTTTTCCATAAAGAACAAATTATACAGGACAGTCCAACTACTTGGAGCATTCAGCGGCAACAAGGCCAGTCCTATCCTTTGCAACACCGGGGACAGGTAGAACCTCAGGACGTAGTGACACTTAGTGTTTGCGTGCCGAGGGTCTACGCACAGCTTGATGCAGCCACACACAAAGGTGGCCGTCAGGATGAGGGCAGCGTGGGTATGTTCTTCCTTCCCCCCCCACCTTATCCTGAGTTTTGTTCATGGTTTCCCTCGAGACGTGGTCCATCTTAGACCTCCAGATAAAGTGAAAGATGACTCCGATAACTTCAGCAACACAGGTTCTGGGAATGGCCCAGACCTGCACCACGTACAACAACCAAAAGAGTGCCTCACAATTGATAACCAGGTTTTTAATCTATAATAGAGAGGGACCGGTGTTCCCAAAAGACCAGTTTCTGCCTTGCCTTGACGCTATGCTCCTCCCAATGTGTTTGAATGGAAAATGCTTGTTTCATGTCAGCTCCAAAACAAATGGAGGCAACTTGGTAACCACAGTATTGCCTAAACTCTCACGCCAGTTGGTTCAACATTCTCTACTGTGGTGGCGTAAGTTTAGTGGGATATAACACAGCAGTTAAACATGTGAGAAACGGATGAATGAATCGAAGGTAACCTGCCTAGAGTAAATGTTAGAGACAACGAGGTGCAGGGCTGGATGAGCACAGCAGGCCGAGCAGAAAGCCTTTCTGCTCCTATGATGCTGCTTGGCCTGCTGTGTTCATCCAGCCCTGCACCTTGTTGTCTCGGATTCTCCAGCATCTGCAGTTCCTACTATCTCTAGAGTAAATGTTAGAATATGTTAAAATGGAATATTCCTCTTGATTCTGACTAGCTTCAAAATCTCCCCACCCCCGGTCTCATCCCAAGACCAAACCCCCGCCCCCTCTCATTCTACCCACCACTCCCACCGACCTGTCCATCATCTTCTCTCTCACCTATCCGCTCCTCCCACCTCACTGACCAATCCCCACCACCACCTACCTGCTATCACCATCCCACCTACCTTTCCCAGCCCAACCACCCCACCTCCTATTTATTTCAGAGCCCCCAACCCCTCCCCCATTTCTGAGGAAGGGTCCCGAACCGAAACATCAGCTTTCCTGCTCCTCTAATGCTGCCTGGCCTGCTGTGTTCCTCCAGCTCCACGCTGTGTTATCCATTTGTACCAACACTTTGCATCCTGTTAGCCAGACAGTCTTCCATCCATGTCATTATGCTACTCCTACATCATGAGCTTTTACCTTCCACAGTAACCTTTGACGTGGCAACTTATTAAATGTCTTTGGGAAACCTAAGTACAGGGCATTCACTAGTTCCCTTTTATATAGAGCCCGTGTTACCTCCTGCAAGAACCCCCTCCCAGACTGGTTAAACATGATTCCCTTTGACAAAACCATGCTGACACTGCATGATTACATTGAACTGAGCCAAATGCCCTGCTGTAACTTCTTTAATAATAGCTTCTAATATCTTCCCTATGACAGATGTTAAGTGAATTGCCTGTAGTTTCCTTCTTTCTGACACCCCTTTTTAAATAAAGGTTTGCCAACTCCAAATCTGTTTTTGATCTGTTTTCTCTGGGCCCTCTCAGCCAGCTGAGCTTTACAGTTCGGTTGAGAATGGACCAGTTGCAGTTTCAGTGTTGCTGACTGCAGTGCTTCTTGATGCTGGTAATAGGTACAATAACACCTGCTGTTGTACAGGTGTCACAGTTCCTATTTAGTTAAAGCTGCGGGAGACCCCTGAAGTTTCCAGTGATAGGATCTTGCTGTCAACAGAACCGCTGTCCAAGAATCAGGTAAAAACAGCCCTAGGAATAACAATGTTAATAGCTAGACTCCTGGGCCAGTCTGGACTTAATCCTATTTGGCAGTCACGGGATTGGATGTATGACTTGAGGAGAGAGGTATTGATGCCAAAAGGAGCGTTTTCTTTCCCCCTAGAACGTGAGGTGCACTGATTTCCCAGGATGTTATTCACGTTGAAACGTTTGAGTGTTTGTGCAGCTGCACTCATCCAGGCATGGAGAGTATTTCATCCTGACTTTGTGCCCTGTGGAAGGTGGAATAGCTTCGGAGAATCAGGAGCTGAGTCATTTGCTGCAGAGTATTGAGAGATTGCCCACATTGGTGGAGGTGCCTTAATGTCTGTGTCCAAGTGCTCCAGATGTTTAAAAATCCCAAGATGGTTTTTGGAAAGGAGCAAAAGTTACATGGATTCTGGAGTTATATTCCTTTCCCAAACAGTGCTGTTAAAAACAGATCAACTGATCTTTCAGCTCCTTGATATTTGTGGGATTTTGTAAGCTGTCAATGCTGCCATCATTTGAGTTCCTCTTTTTTACACCATCTGCTGTGCCTTCATATTCAGTTAGCTCAGTTGTCTGGACAGCTGGTTTGCAATGCAGAGTGACACCAAGGTTAAAACACCACTAGTTGTCTCTCTCTAATGATGGTCCTTTGAGTGGGAAACTTTACCCTTATATTCTTTTTATAGTATGCAAGCCAGAACCATTCAGAATATCCCAAATGTGGCCTTATCAAAGTTCAATAAAGGTTTAACATAACTTTTCTGCCTCCTCTCCAGCCGTCTGGAAATGAGCCCCAGTAATTCGTGTACATGGCCTTATTAACCTACATAGTGACATTCAGACTTGTACTGTGCCCCCATCCCTCTGATCTGGCCATTCACCACCCCAATTAAATAATTATTGTCCAAGCAGATGTTCTTTCTTAGTCTGAGGAGCATAGTGTATCACCACATGCATTTTCCTATTCATTCACATGGGTGTTGCTGGCTGGCCAGCATTTATTTCCTGTCCCTAGTTGCCCCTTGAGAAGGTGGTGGTGAGCTGCCTTCTTGAACTGCTGCAGTCCACCTGCTGTGGGTTGACCCACAATGCCATTAGGGTGGGAATTCCAGGATTTTGACCAAGCGACAGTGAAGGAATGGCGATCTATTTCCATGTCAGGATGATGGTGTTCCAGTGTATCTGCTGCCCTTATCCCCTTCTGGATGGAAGTTATCCTGGATTTGAAGGGTGCTGTCTAATGATCTTTGGTGAATTTTCACAGAGCATCTTGTAGATTGTAGCAGCAGTGTGTACTGAGTGTCACTGGTGGAGGGAGTGGATGTGGTTCCAATCAAGTGGGCTGCTTTTTCTGGATGGTGTCGAGCTTATTGAGTGTTGTTGGAGCTGCACCCATCCAGGCAAGTAGGGAGTATTCCATCTCTGTGCCCCATAAGTGGTCGACAGGCTTTGGTGAGTCAGAAAGTGAGTTACTCGCTGCAGTTTTCCAACCTTCTGACCTGATCTTGTAGCCATGTGAAGAGTCCTCTTGAGTTTCTGGTCAATGGTAACCCCAAGGATGTTGATAGTGGGAAAATCAGTGATGGCAACACCATTTAATGTCAAGAGGTGGTGGATAGATTGCTTCTGATTAGAGATGGTCATAGCGTGGCATTTGTGTGGCGTGAATGTTACTTGCCTCTTGTCAGCCCAAGCCTGGATATTGTCCAGATCTTGTTGAATTTTAACAAGGACTGCTTCAGTATCTGAGCAGTCAGGAATGGTGCTAGACATTGTACAACCATTGACAAACATCCCTATTTCTGATCTTATGATGGAGGGAAGATCATTGATGAAGCAGCTGAAGTTGGTTGGGCTTAGGACACTATCTTGAGGATCCTGCAGAGGTGTCCTGGGGCTGAGGTGACTGACCTCCAACAACCACAACCATCTTCCTATGTGTCAGGTATGACTCCGACCACCGGAGTGTTTGCCCCCTGATACCCATTGATTCCAGTTTTGCTCGACCTCCTTCAAGTCACATGCGGTTGACTGCAGCCTTGATATCAAGGGCTGTCACACTCATCTCACCTCTGGAATTTAGCTCTTTTGTCCATGTTTAAACCAAGGCTGTAATGAGGTCAGGAGCTGAGTGGCCCTGGCAGAACCCAAACTGGGCATCACTGAGCAGGTTATTTCTGAGCAGGTGCTGCTTGATAGCACTGTTGATGACACCTTCCATCACTTTACTGATGATTGAGAGCAGACTAATGGGACAGTAATTGGCTGGTTGGATTTGACCTGCTTTTTGTGAATAGGATACACTTGGGCAATTTTCCACATTGTCGGGTAGAACTTGGCTATGGGAATGGGAAGATCTGGACCACATGTCTTTAGCACTATTGCTGGAACGTCGACAGGGCCCCACAGCCTTTGCAGTCTCCAGTGTCTCCAACTGTTTCTTGATATCATGAATTGAATTTGAACACACTATGGAAATATAACTCAAACTTAAAGCTATTCATGGTTCTGCCACTATAAAATACAAGCTTCCGAATAATTTATCTTGAACCTTCTTCCTAAGTTAACCTAACAATTTATTTTCAAATCCTAAAATGTTCAATCATTTCACCAGTTAACAGTCTATATTCCAATAAAGCCAGGCTAATTTATGCAATCACTCCTGATCGTATATCCCTTTAACTTCAGCTATCAGTCTGGTGAATCAACTCTGGTGTTGATATAAGGCCAGCATATATATTCTAATCTGTGATGTACAAAAGTATTCCTGAAGTGGTAAAATGATGTATTTACATAATTGTAGCCAAGCATTCTCCACTATTATACTCAATCTGTCTAATTATAAAGGCTGTCTGAAATTGATGGTAAGCATATCGCAAGATACTTTGATTCTGATAGTGAGGGACGATTGTTTTGAAACTGAGAATTTGGAATAAAGACGACTCAGGTCAGAGAATCGTAAGAGATATGTGACAGTAGAATAGACACAAAATAGCCTTGAATCCCCTCTAAGTACTCTGTCCTCCTTATTTCTGTAATCTTCTCCCTACCAAAATTTGTTCGGTCTTCCATCTCAAGGGTGCCCTCTTTTAGTCGCTTCATTAGCGGCCATGCCTTCAACTACCTGGACTGTAAACGCTGGAATTCCTTTCTGTATCGCTCATCTCTCTACCTTGGTTTCCCCTTTTAAGGTGCTTCTTAAAAACCAGTCTCTTTGACTAAGCTTTTAGTTGACCCCCCCACCCCAGACATCTCCTTAAGTAGTTCAGTGTCAGAGTTTTGTTTGATGATGCTCCTGTGAAGTATTCTGGGTCATTTTATTATGTTAAGGATGCTATATAAATTTAAATTCTGTCGACTCAAACTCAAAGAAAATAAGACAGATTTCAGTGTATCTTTGTGTACGTCAATTATCCATAATCTCAACAGGACAATAAAATTGGAGTTAGAGAAATATCTGTTTTAAAGACTCGTCTTAAATAGGTTTAAAAACTGAAAGAACTGCAGATGCTGTAAATCAGAAACAAAAGCAGAAGTTGCTAGAAAAGCTCAGTAGGTTTGGCAGCATCTGTGGAGAGAAATCAGTTAGCGTTTCAGGTCAGGTGACCCTTCCTCAGAACTGATGAAGGATCACCTGACCTGAAACATTAACTCTGATTTCTCTCCACAGATGCTGCCGGACCTGCTGAGCTTTTCCAGCAATTTCTATTTCAAGATGTTGTTCTGGAAAAGGTCAAAAAGCAAATGCTTTTGGGTGTTCTCCCATGCCTCCCGACATTAGAACCATTTTGTGAATGTGCATACAAATCCTTGTCTGTTGTAGGATAAGAATGTCAACAGCTTTCTTGTCCCCTGCTTGTTTTTCCCTTCTTGGAGGAAGGAAATCTTCACTCAGGGCTCCAGGTACCAAATGTGAATCAGAACGTCAGCCACAGCTTCATCCTGTAGGTTACATGGCACCTTGATATGAAAGAATAAAAAAATCCTGAAGTACTGAGGGCGAGCTAAAGTGAAAGCAACCGCCATGTGGGTTGTCGCTAACAGTTGTTCAGTTGTGCTTGTGACCACAGGAAATGTTCAAGTTGTGACTGACGCAGTAAATTCTTCAGACAAATTTCCTTTCGTAAACAAAAACTTCTGTGGTGTTGGGATGTGTAATCAGGGCCAGTAATCTCTCGCATTCGAAATCAGGAAATGGACAATTAACTGAGCTCCTGTTTTCAGCTCATTTTCTCTTTAAACATTCTGGGAAGTGGGTTCTGAAGGTATTGTAGAGTCAGGTAAGGTCACAGCAAAATTAAGAAGAAACAATGCACTTGATGTCAATGTTTTCCATATCTGCCTTTGACACTCCATATTGTCAAGCATCTTGTTTTCTCTTTCCTGCAGTGTCAGTCCAAACAGAAGCATGCTATTCAATAAATTAACTCCTCCTAATCTTAATCAAATGAGACTCGTTCAGAGATTGTTAAAGGGCTTGACGGTAAGTGCTGAGATGATGTTTCCTCTCGTGGGAGAGCGAGGTCCAGAGAGCATCGACTCCAAAATAGAGTAGCAAGTTAAAACTGAAATGAGGAATTTCTTCTCTGAGGGTTGAGCGTCTTTGGAACTCCTTGCCACAAAGAGCTGTGGGGGCAGAGTCCATGTGTATATTTAAAACTGAGAAGGACAGATTCTTGATCAGTTGAGGAATCAAGAGTTGCGGGAAAAGGGCAGAAAGTGGACGCGCCATGGCCCTATTGAATGGCAGAACAGGCTTCCAGGGCCGAATGGCCTACTCCTGTTGCTATTTTTTATGGTCTAGTCTTAGGGAAAAATCTCGGGAACTGCTTCCATTAAGGTCATGCTAAGTTATGACAAGCCCAGTCTGAGCGTTGTAGTTTTGTGCTTTGGTCTATTCCTTAGCAAATTGATTTAGTTTGGAACATCTACTTCCACAGAGCAAAGGATCAGTGTAATTACCAATTGTGTACAATGCAGAAACTGGGCATTTAGTCCAACAAGCTTCACACAAGCTTCATTCTACCCGTCACATTGAACTCCATCAGCATTACCTCCTCACCTTTCTCCCTTGTGTTTAATTAACATTCGCATCAATGCTTCTCACCTTGACTACTCCTTGTAATAAATTCTACATTCTTACCACCTTCTCTATTTCCTATTTGATTTAATAGTAGGTTTAATAGATTTAATAGCACTAACAAATGGGAAAATCTTATCAAACCTTATCATAATCTTTCATAGTATTTACTTAGTCACCTCTCCACCACCTCTAGAACAAAGAACTCCAGATTCTTCGATCCTTTATAATAGGTATAAGCTCTCAGTTCTGATGGTAGGGTGTTGCTTTCATTTTTATTCATTTGAGGGACAAGTTGTTGCCAAGAGGATAAGAAGTTTGAGCAGTAGGTTTTACCTTGATTGATCTTTGTCTTTTTTAATTCAGATTCAGTACCTGGACTCGCTCAATGGAGAGGATCTGCTGCTGACAGGAGAGGTCAAATGGCGACCTCTGTTGGAGGACAACCCACAGAGCATTGTGAAACCCATTGCCCCAGCGTACAATGATGAGGGGCTCTGAGCAAAGAGCAGTTGTCCAGATCTGCAACAGTTGGGGCACAGAAGTGCTTGATGACAATCGTACATTTGAACAGGATAACTCAAACCCTTATACATCTGTTTTAAAAGCGTTGTCTTTATTCTTGAGTCTTTTTGTTTCCTTGCTCCATCCCTTTGCTGTCATATTCTGTAAGGAACGCTGTCTTTGAGCTCAGTTGACCCTGGTCGAAATATTCTCACAGCCTCTCAACTTCAAGTGACCCTACATAAAGGGTGACACCAAATTAGTTTTGGTTCCCTGTCTTGAAGAGGGATGTGGGTTCGTTTCGGTGTTTTCTGTCAGACTAACTGAAGGGATCTTCCATAAAGGCTTTGGGTGATGTTTGCAGTATTATAAAGACATTTGGCCAACACACAAGCTCTAGGCATCATGGCAGCCAGGCCTCAGAGATGGGATACCTCGGAGTTTCTGAAGATGGTCGTTAGTAGATAAACCCAAATGAAATTGCCCTTGCTGTTAAACTTTTTCCATAAAATCGATCAACTAATCACGTTTCCCCAATGGGTTTTTATTAAATGTAATGGGTCCAAGATTCAAATGTATTGTAGAAATGTGTGCGTGAAAATATAATTTGAGATGGACCCTGCTGGAATGAGCCAAGAGGCTGCGATATACAGAACGAAGCACTGGTACAACACACTCATGGGATTGTCCCATAGTTTGTGTTTCTTCCTTGCACACCTACGGAACAAAGTCACAAGTTGGGTGTGGGAACAAAACCACAATGTTTCAACAAGAATTGAACAGTCTCAGTATTTTATTTCTCATACTGTGCCCTCTGCCCAGTCACAAGTCATGACTGATGTGTTTTTAATTTGTGGTACAGTAACTATGAGATCTTCCAGTTATAATGACTACTGAGATGACATTGTAAGCAACAGTAATTCAGCATTAACACTCCTTCCCTGATATCAGAGTGAATACATTTCAAAAGTACTCATTGGTTGTAAAGCACATTAGGGGCATTCTGAGGTCATGAAAAATCTATAGAAATACATTCTCTGGGCACAATGGACAGGCAGTGTCATTAAGCAAAGGAACTAAATACACATTTGGAAAATACATGAAACTAACTTCAAGCTTCAGACTATAATTTAATCAAGTGCTCCAGACTGTAGATTTTTCAGGCCTTGCCCTTGACAGGGTTCACAGTGTCCGAATGCCTTTGTGTGCTTTACTGCATTTTAACTGCTGTCTCTTGGTTGTTCATCCTTGTGAAATATCCTTTTTATTCTTGCAGTTTCGCGGGGTTTTACAATACTTTATCGATTTTCAATTCACAGTACCAGAAAAGTAAATCTCCATGAACTAAGAGTACAGGGTACATTACCTCTTATGAAACTGAACCCAGAAGATGCGAAGGGTACAGGTTCTACCTCTGATGTGTGCCGAGTCAGTCTGTTGGCTATCTTCCTATATATTTAAAAAGGTATATATATATATATATATATGCATAGATTCCTCTATCAAATTCTTTAAAACAGTTTAGTCAGGAAGATTGTGGTTCCTGGGATTTCATTACAATTTGAAATTCTGTAATATTGCTGTTTTAAATTATGAGTTTACTGTTTCCACTTCTGAATTTATGTTGCAGTTTGAACCATACGCTGTGCTAATTAAAGTTGTAAACCTGCACTCTACTTTGTCAGTCTCTGCACTTCTCTCTACACTGCTGCATTAAAGATTGAAGAAGTCAAGTTTAAAAAAAAAAAGCCCCCAGTAGCAAGTTATGCTTTGGAAATTTCTGAGGCTCAAATATGAACTCTGAAGCAATCATTTTTCTATATGATTTAACTCCTTATTCCCAACATTAGGTACTAACTGGGGCTCAGTAGAATCCAGAGACTTGAGTGTATGATCAAAGCTGAGATTCCCAGGGCAGTACTGATAGTGAGCTATAGTGTCTGATGAGACATTTAACCACGCTGCTGTTGCCTACTCAGATGGAGATTGATATGGACCAGACCAGACCCCCTGAAAATACTTTGAGGATAGCCTAGACCCTAACTTTTTGTTATTTTAAAGGTTGGTGTGAAGCGTGTTCCAGATATGATGCGACTGGTCAAACTACTCAACGTTAAGCCAACTCAATTTATTTATTCACTCTGGTTAAAATTCAAACAAAAGAAGGGGAATTTAGAAATACATAACTATTGGAAAACTTAGCCGAGTAATAGATACAGTACCTATTACTAATTAACTGTTCCAATTTAGAATTTAGAACAAAGAACAAAGAAAATTACAGCACAGGAACAGGTCCTTCGGCCCTCCAAGCCTGCGCCAATCCAGATCCTCTATCTAAACCTGTCGCCAATTTTCCAAGGATCTGTATCCCTCTGTTCCCTGCCCATTCATGTATCTGTTTAGATACATCTTAAATGATGCTATCGTGCCTGCCTCTACCACCTCCACTGGCAACGCGTTCCAGGCACCCACCACCCTCTGTGTAAAGAACTTTCCACACATATCTCCCTTAAACTTTTCCCCTCTCACCTTGAAATTGTGACCCCTCGTAATTGAGTCCCCCACTCTGGGAAAAAGCTTCTTGCTATCCACCCTGTCTATACCGCTCATGATTTTGTAGACCTCAATCAGGTCCCCCCCTCAACCTCCGTCTTTCTAATGTAAATAATCCTAATCTACTCAACCTCTCTTCATAGCTAGTGCCCTCCATACCAGGCAACATCCTGGTGAACCTCCTCTGCACCCTCTCCAAAGCATCCACATCCTTTTGGTAATGTGGCGACCAGAACTGTACGCAGTATTCCAAATGGGGTCAAAGCAAAGTCCTATACAACTGTAACATGACCTGCCAACTCTTGTACTCAATACCCCGTCCGATGAATGAAAGCATGCCGTATGCCTTCTTGACCACTCTATCGACCTGTGTTGCCACCTTCAGGGTACAATGGACCTGAACACCCAGATCTCTCTGTGCATCAATTTTCCCCAGGGCTTTTCCATTTACCACATAGTTTGCTCTTGAATTGGATCTTCCAAAATGCATCACCTCATATTTGCCTGGATTGAACTCCATCTGCCATTTCTCCGCCCAACTCTCCAATCTATCTATATTCTGCTGCATTCTCCGACAGTCCCCTTCACTATCTGCTACTCCACCAGTCTTAGTGTCATCTGCAAACTTGCTAATCAGACCATCTATACCTTCCTCCAGATCATTTATGTATATCACAAACAACAGTGGTCCCAACACAAATCCCTGTGGAACACCACTGGTCACAGTTCTCCATTTTGAGAAACTCCCTTCCACTACAACTCTCTGTCTCCTGTTGCCCAGCCAGTTCTCTATCCATCTAGCTAGTACACCCTAGACCCCATGCGACTTCACTTTCTCCATCAGCCTACCATGGGGAACCTTATCAAACGCCTTGCTGAAATCCATGTATATGACATCTACAGCCCTTCCCGCATCTATCAACTTTGTCACTTCTTCAAAGAATTCTATCAAGTTGGTAAGACATGACCTTCCCTGCACAAAACCATGCTGCCTATCACTAATAAGCCCATTTTCTTCCAAATGTAAATAGATCCTATCCCTCAGTATCTTCTCCAGCAGCTTCCCCACCATTGACATCAGGCTCACCGGTCTATAATTACCTGGATTATCCTTGCTACCCTTCATAAACAAGGGGACAACATTAGCAATTCTCCAGTCCTCCGGGACCTCACCTGTGCTCAAGGATGCTGCAAAGATATCTGTTAAGGCCCCAACTATTTCCTGTCTCGCGTCCCTCAATAACCTGGGATAGATCCCATCCGGCTCTGGGGACTTGTCCACCCTAATGCCTTCTAGCATACCCAACACTTCCCCCCCCCCCTCCTTATGCTGACTTGACCTAGAGTAATCAAACATCCGTCACGTCCCTCTCCTCAGTGAATACCGACGCAAAGTACTCATTAAAAATCTCACTCATTTTCTCTGACCCCTCGTATAACTTCCCTCCTTTGTCCTTGAGTGGGCCAACCCTTTCTCTAGTTACCCTCTTGCTCCTTATGTATGAATAAAAGGCTTTGGGATTTGCCTTAACCCTGTTTGCTAAAGATATTTCATGACCTCTTTTAGCCCTCTTAATTCCTCGTTTCAGATTGGTCCTACTTTCCCGATATTCTTCCAAAGCTTCATCTGTTTTCAGTTGCCTAGACCTTATGTATGCTTCCTTTTTCCTCTTTGCTAGTCTCACAATTTCACCTGTCATCCATGGTTCCCTAATCTTGCCCTTTCTATCCCTCATTTTCACAGGGACATGTCTGTCCTGCACTCTAATCAACATCTCTTTAAAAGCCTCCCACATGTCAAATATGGATTTACCCTCAAACAGCTGCTCCCAATCCACATTCCCCAGCTCCTGCCGAATTTTGCTATAGTTGGCCTGCCCCAATTCAGCACTCTTCCTTTAGGACCACTCTTGTCTTTGTCCATCAGTATTCTAAAACTTACGGAATTGTGATCACTATTCCCAAAGTAATCCCCTACTGAAACTTCAAACACCTGGCCGGGCTCATTCCCCTACACCAGGTCCAGTATGGTCCCTTCCTGAGTTGGACTATTTACTTACTGCCTTAGAAAACCCCCCTGGATGCTCCTTACAAATTCTGCTCCATCCAAAC